>NW_025780106.1:0-52029 GCF_021130785.1 Homalodisca vitripennis | reverse complement strand
GTTGAATCATAGTAAAAATTCTTCTGAAAATATTGTGGTAAATGGCGGTAACCTAGACGCCGGTAACCTAGACGACGAACGTGATGTGTAAGGATTGGAAACTTTAAGGTAATGATAGGGAAGAATTTGATCAATTCGTGGATAATTTGATAGAAGTAGGAACAAGGAGATGCAAATAATAGAGGTAGACCTAGGCTACAAACTATTTAGACTAAGAGGAAGAGCTAGACATGTTACCCAAAGTAGGCCTAGGGCTGGACCAAGGCAAAATTATAATATATATAATGTATTATATATAATATAATATAATGAATAACATGTATCTGATGAGATCCTAGTGCCTTTTCACCTAAATTCATGTAATTTTGGTTTATTACATATGTATAAAACAATAAAAATTGTGTTTTTATATTTTTATACTTTTTTTATATTTTTTAAATATTACTTAAAGTTACAAAAAAATACTATAAAATAATGTAAATATTCTTTTTAGGTTATTTACATTGATATATAAAGAAGAAAAAAATTGAAAAGTTACAGAAAAAGGGATTTAAAAATTGCATTTGTGTATTTATCAAAGAACTGTAAAACTAACAGAAATTAAATACGACCTGAGGACAGTCGAAGCAATTTTTATTGAGACCTCAAAGGGTTAAGTGTTAAAGGCAGTTGCCTGTCTAGACAAACTAGAATGGTGACAGCCAGGAGAATTCACTTCACTTCTGGCTGGCTTATACTTTTCCAGTTAAATCTACACTGGATCAGCAAAAACCGGCACTATCTTGTTTCAACTGTGACGATCCACATTTACTACTTGCTTCTTATCAGTTCTCAGTGGTTGGTCTTTCAGTGCAGACCTATTCAGTTCTGTTTTAATAATTTGATTAGTTTTTATTAACTTTATTCTCATATTTCACTAATGCTCTTGTATGAGAAGTTTATTAAAGCTTCATTTAAAAATGTACAATTCAAGTTTAGTTTAGTTCAGTGTATATATTCAATGCCAGTGTCTGTTACATTGTACTGATGAAAAATTAACAACATTCTCTGATGTAATTTCTCTATTTTTTTTAATCAAAACATTAAACTTTTTTAGCTGTACACTCACTTGAAAATCGCTTGATACACTTGAAAAATGCGAGAGAAATATCTAGTAGTAGCTTACTCACTTGGCTGTGGTCTTGAGGTGTTCCGCCACATGCTTGGGGTATGATGTTGTGTAGCAACAGTTCTGCCTGGTCCTTCATCATTTGTACCTTAGCCTTGTCGCGGGCCAGCTACCATGTTAAACCGTGGAAACTGAGCCTGTAGCTGATCTCAAACTCACGGTTGAGGAACCAA
Organism: Homalodisca vitripennis; assembly: GCF_021130785.1. Taxonomy (NCBI): domain Eukaryota; kingdom Metazoa; phylum Arthropoda; class Insecta; order Hemiptera; family Cicadellidae; genus Homalodisca; species Homalodisca vitripennis. The sequence goes on along the minus strand of NW_025780106.1, from coordinate 50,688 downwards.
ACCAACAACAGGATCAGCAGGCACATTCCAGGTAGATTCTCATGATGAAAACCGGACGGTCCGCTGCCTGTCCTGGGGGGGAGACTACTCGCGGACGTCAGGCGACTGCCATGTCACCACTTTGGTTGTCGGCTACGAGGTTTATACGAACGGCGGATTGGTGAAGTTTCTCGTTGAGAAATCTTCGGCTCCAGCAGGATATCATTGGGGAGGTTCCCCGGTGAACTCTTGCCACCGGCGGGATGAACGGGTTTCAACAAATCATTTGTGAGATCATTTAAATTCGGTAAAGGCACAGGATTGACAGGACGCATGGAGTCCACTAAAACGACGCTATTGTCATAAGCTGATTGGAAATAATTGGTGATCATAATAAGATAAATTAACCCTGCTACTGTTGCAATTGAGCTTTTCATCCAACAATTGAGCTGGGTAAAGTTACAAAAATGGATGATCCCTATGAAATACAATGAGGCGAAATAATAAATACTTTCAAAACTCTTCAGTGATTGTTTCAGGAACAGAAGAATGGTTATCATGGGAAGACTCACTAAAACACCGCCTATGAAGTGCCAAGAGAACCAGTCCGAGCACTGATCCAGGCCTGAATTAAGTTCAGGCCAAAAATACTGAGCGTAGGCACAGAATTAAGGCTAAACTCTGAACAGCACACAAGAGTAGAAAAAATGGTAGCAGTCCAGATGGCATTCCAAACAACACAAGGCACGACCCCAACATCAGCAGAAAAAACCTGTAAAGAAATAAAAACATACAATAAGATTAGAAAATCAATATTATTACTAAACCGTTACAAAATACTGGAGTATAAGTTTAAAAGCGAAACTTAAAACCTGTTTGTGAGGCTTTTTAACAGCAAAGGTCATAAAGTCTTGATTCACTTCATGAAAGCAAATACAAAATTTACTGTTTTTGATCACAAGGTAGGAGTACACTACACCAATCAATCAATCACAATTCTTTATTGCCAGAAAACAAATACAAAATTTGTATATCAATCATCATAAACACTCTATAGACTTACCAATAAAGTATGTTAATGTTTAAAATTGATTTATTTAAACAATTGTTGTACCTACTAAAAGAAACAAAATTGTCATTTAAAATTGACAATGTCAACATAAGAATTGACATGTGAAATCAATCAAATATTACGTTCCATAAACTCGCTCACGCTATAAAACTCATTTAATATTAAATAGCACTTGGGTAATTGTTTAAAATGCAACGGGTTTGTCTGGTCCTTTATATGATCAGGAACTTTGTTCAAACATTTTATACCCACTTCAGATGGTAGGCTCTCGTAAGATTTTAGTCTATGTTGGGCAACTCTGAAATTTTTCCGGCCTCTAGTATTGTAGTTATGAACCTACCCTGCGTCAGTACACACTTTAAACAGCAATATATTATTGTCTTAAATGTGTATAAGCAAGGCAGTGACAAAAACTCAAGTTCCATAAATTTATTCCTGCACGAGTCCCTAATTTTCAATTTCAGAATCGCTCTGAGCGCTCTCTTCTATAGTCTGAAGTCTCAGAAATCCTGCATTCCCACAACTGCCCCATAATGTAATACCATAGGACAGATAAGGAAATACAAACCCCATAGTAAGCCATTCTCAAGATCTGCCTTGAACAAAATTTTGACAGGTGTCTCAGAGCATAAATGCCTGATGAGACTTTTTACATACATTGTCCACATGTACATTCCATGTTAAATGTTTATCTAGGAATATACCTAGGAATTTAGTGCTATATACTTCATTGAGTTTCTTCTTTGCCCAAAATCACTGTTGACCTATGACCGTTTACAGGTTACAAAAAATATATATATAATTGGTTTTAGACTCCAGGGAGTTGCTAGTCTCCTACGGAGCGCCTCCACAGGTGGCGGATAGTGGAATGCTCGCCAGATATGGCGGGTACCGGGGAAATAAAATACCCGGGCGGACCAAAACTAGCACCAAAGGGCACGATGGTTCCACATGTTAGTGGCGGTTTCCCGAAAGCGTCTGTTTCACATGTTAGTGGCGGCTAAATAAGTATCCTCTGCGGCTAACAACCGTGGTTGTAATTTGGAGCTTCGCTCCATCTAAGGTTGATAGCCTTTGACAGTCCATCATGAAAAAGTCTTTTGGGAAAAAAATTCCACCGTCCATCCTCTCAAGGAAGGAGAAGACTACATCGGATTCGGTGTGGTAGTCGCCTAGAAGGCAAAAATGAGTCGGAACATTCAAAGTTACCAGTTTATAAAACTCAGATGCATAAAATCAAACACAAATCAATCACTTATATTGCGACACACAACATCAATTCTCTACTGAAGACAGGAAAACTCAAGAACTTCACAGATGAATTGGACCGGCAGAATATTCTACTGGCAGGGCTTCAGGAAATGAGAAACACTACAGAGGACCCATTTGAGTCTCAGGGGTATAGAATTTATAATGGGAAACCAGGACAAAGGGCCATGGTACCGTGCCCACAATTTGGTACAGGATTTATAGTGAATTTGAAGATAATAGATTCTGTAATTGATTTTAAGGCTATATCACCTAGAATTGCAACTTTAAACCTGAAGACTCCCACCAAAATATATACAATAATAAATGCCCACGCCCCCACTAATGAGAAAAACCGTTTGACAAGGACTATGCAAGAGGTGGAGGATTTCTGGGACCTCCTGGATCAAACTATAAGTCAGATTGATAAGAAACATGTAAAGATTTTAATAGGGGATTTTAATGCCCAGTTAGGACAAGAAAAGAAAATATCGAGATGTAATTGGAAAATGGGCTGCCCATAAACATACAAATAGAAAACGGACAAAGATTAATAGAAATCTGCAGAACCCATGGATTTATCTCTAAATCAACATACTTTAAGAGAAAGCCAAACAAACTTAAGACATGGAAACATCCAGACTGGATAAAGGGGGAATGGCAATTAGACCACGTATGCATGGATAAATTCTTCCACAAGGAGATCTACAATGTCAAAGTGCTGAGAGGAACTGATACAGGTTCGGGACCATTACTTAATAAAAATTAAAATCAAGTTGACTCCACTAAGAAGAAAGAGACAACAAACAGATGTGAAGAAGAAAAGAACATTTGACCCTCATCAACTAATTCAAAATGAACAATATAGAAAAGTTACAGAAGGTATAAAGTTGACTGAAAATTTGGAGGAAATAAAACAAATTCTCAAAGAAAACGCAACAAATTTGGCACCACTAAATCCAAGGAAAAAACATGCTTGGTGGAACCACGACTGTGACGAAGTGCATGAAAGAAGGCATCAGGCTTGGTTGAAATTTCAATCTCATAAAACCGAGGAAAATGCCAATAACCTCAAGAACACAAGGAAAACTATTCTCCAAAATTATTAGAAAATGTAAGAGGACAATATGAAACACAGTTAATTAACTCTATAGAGAAGAATTACTATAGAACCAACTCTAGAGACTATTACAAAGCCTTTCATACACAATTACAAAAGTACAGCCCTCCGACATTATTGTTGAAAAACAAAAATGGAAAAACTGCACATAACAATAAGGAGAATGCTGAAATAATGGCAGAAGCATTTAAGGAACTCCTGAATTGTAAGGAACCGGAGGAAATTTTGGAAATCAACACTAATACTCCAATAAAAACCAAACCTGTAAATATTAACCCCCCTACAGTAAAAGAAGTGGAAACTGTACTTAAAGAATTGAAGAACTACAAAGCAGGTGGTGAAGACCAAATGTTTGCAGAGGTGTGGAAGTATGCTGGAGTATCTAGTCATACCTCTCTTCATATGATACTACAGAAAATTTGGGTTACTGAGAAATTTCCCGATCAATGGACTATAGCTATAATTCACCCTTTGCACAAGAAAGGTGACAGATGTAATCCGGATAACTATAGAGGTATATCACTCCTCGATTGTACTTATAAGATTTTTTCAAAGATTCTCTACAACAGGATTAAGGACCAACTAGATCAAGAACTTGGAGAATACCAAGGAGGATTCAGGCCTTGGAGAAGTTGTACAGAGCAAATAATTACACTAAAGTTAATTATGGCATATTATAGAAAACAAAATAAACAACTCTCAATAACATTTGTTGATTTCAAGAAAGCCTATGATTCCATTCATAGAATATCACTATTAAAAATACTGAGACATTTTGGACTTCACCCCCAAATTAATTAAATTAATAGAACTAACATTAACTAATTACAAAGTCTAAAATAAAGTTTAGAGGAGAACTTTCAGAACCATTTCAGATAAAGACTGGCTTAAGACAAGGTGATGGATTATCACCGCTTCTTTTTAACTGTGCATTAGAGTACGTCATGAGGGAATGGGAAAGAAATAACCAAAAAAACATAAAGATTGGATATCAAAGGGACAACATTAATCTGAACTGTCTGGGGTTTGCTGATGACTTAGCTCTTTTGGCCAATGACATTCAGGAAACAAAACAGCAAATTAAATCTTTACAAGATATAGCTCAGAAAATTGGTTTAAAGATATCGTTTGAAAAAACAGAAGTTTTATTAACACAGCCTCCACTTGCAAATAAAATAAGGTTGGACAACCACAATATAAAAATTGTACAGAAATTTAAATACTTAGGAGAAGTAATCACTTATAACCTGAATGAAAAACCATCTTGGCAAAATAAAATAGACAAACTAACTAAGATTAAACATGCTACTAAGAATACGTATAATAAAAAATGTCTTTCAATAAATACAAAATTAAGACACTACAAAACAGTTGCTCTGCCACAAATTACATACGCAAGTGAAACAATATTTAAAACAACAAATACTATTGCAATAGATAAGGTTCTTAAGATGGAGAGAAGAATAGTCAGAACTTGCTTAAACAAAAACTATCAAGTAGACGGAGTTTGGAGACTAGCTTCCAATGAAACAGTCTACAAAAATATAGAACCCATTACAAGTATAATTAAAAAGAAACGAATATCATTCCTGGGGCATTTGTTAAGAACACCTGAAAATAGAATTAGCAGGAAAATAGTAGAAAAACTGTGGTATAGTAAAAGTGACATTAAATGGATCACAGAATTAAAGGAAGATATGAGAGAGTTACAAATTACAGTAGAGGATTTAAAACACAAGACAAACACATTGAAGATATTGAATGACAAAACACTCTACACTACAGCTGAAAAGAAACAAACAACGAATAGGAAGAGTGGTTTCCGGAGGAGGAAAGGAAATTACGCTCGGAAAGGATGAAGAAATATTGGGTGGATAAAAGAAGAAAGACTAGAAAATATAAAGTGACTAAAGTGGTCCAATGTAGGCCATAAAATTATAAATAAATAAAATAAAATTGGTTTTAGAATTGTTAGTATTTAGATTGTGCATATTAAAATATTGTACACAGCTATTCAGCCCTTCAAAAGTTTGGATTTCAAGATTTGACATATTATTCGATTTAAAACAAATAGTTGTGTCATCAGCATATTGTGTGATGTTTCCGGAATTGACTGATAATGCAACATTGTTCACATATAATAAGAAAAGTACAGGTCCCATTATTGATCTTAAATTTAATAAATATATTTGAAATATAAATTAATTTATATATTAATTAATTAAATAAATAAAGTATCATAAAAAATTAATAATTGTACAAAATTGTTAAATCTTTTATGTTCTCGAAAATCGGACAATATTTGATGTGATAACAAATTTAGGTCTATCGTTAACGTAGGCAAACTGAGCGACTGACCAAGATAGCAACTGCGATGTCCAAATGCGTGTTGAAACGAGCGGTAGCGAGAGTGGACGCCTCCTCCTTACAGCTGCGGTGAGCCTTGCGCCTGTACTCTCGCTCCATGTCCTTCTGTCGGAAAAACAGACTGACGCTGTGCAGTGGTGGCTTGACGAAGTAACTGCGCTGAGATAGACTATTGTCCTGCACAAGGACAATAAACTTTGTAAATGTCCGAGTTGGATATGAGCAGGAAATAATTATTAATTTAGCTTCAAACTCCAACAACTAGTAGAACACTATCAATAGACCATGAAGTCAGTGAATTGATTCTTCACACGAAAGGAGAGGTAAATGACAGTAAAAATGTTTACTGTCATGCAAACTTATTGAGGCTGCATAAAATTAGCAGACCAACTGATAACTCAACCTTCGGTTGAGGTTAGACCACTTAAAGAGTACCAATAATAAAAAGAACTAACTAGGAAACCTAAAGATTACACCAAATTAAACGAACCTCAACCAAACAAAATTCGTACACACACAATAACATTAAGGCCTAGGACCCAATAGGGCTGGAAGCGGCTTGCCTTTACTCCTTCCCCCTCCTGACCATCGCCTTCCAGTCCCATTGTTTCAGATAAAACTATGCGGTTCCGATGAAAGAGCCGACATCGACTTTCTTGTTAGTATCCCACTGTAGCCTGTGCTGGTGTGATTGTGTGATTTTCATAATTGTGACTTGTGCTTGGGACTTGCATCCTGTGCAGTGACAACACCTGGACTGGACTCCAAGCAGCTTTTGTTTCCCTTCTTTTCTTCTTTCTGTTCCTTTATTTTATTTATGTATTAATACCTCTCCCACCTGATGAAGAGGATAGATTCCAATCCTCGATACGTTGTGTTATACCTTTTGTAACATAAAACGATGGCAAATGTCCAAAATCCTGTTATCCTTTCAAACCTTCCATCATCAACAACAAAGTTTACTCTCCTACAAATTTTACAACACGTACTAAGCCTTAAAGGAACCACCATATTGAAAACCTATATTCATTCCAAATATGATAATCTTTTCTTTTGAAACATACATTTGATCATTTGTTTCACTGGTGATATTTGGAAGTATTTTGATTCCACTGTAATATAGCATGACATAGAACAGAACTGTTTTTTTAAAACATTTCCAGTACAGACTGAAATGATCAACACCTGACAGTGACAGAACGTTATTGCTTTGGCCACACACACAGCTTTATATTTCCCTTATCAGTTTCTTCATTCATCCCACTACCAGTAAAATAAGGGTGTCTGATTCTACCCACCTGGACACATCTGATCAGCTGGAGATCTGATTGTTTCCTCAGTTTCTGGAAAGAGACGCCGTAGTGATCCCCTGCAGAGGTCATCAGCAGCTTGTTTTTCACTGCTTCTAGAACAAGGTTTCAAATTAACAAGAGTGTCTTTTTTTATTAAATGACACAAGTAAAAAGTTATAATCTACACTGATTGCTTTTAAAATTTGAAACCCTTAATCTGGTGTGGATATGTTCATACCAAGCTATTGCATGCATGCAATACACTTGTTATTATATCAATCATAAGAACAGGACAATGCACTGTTTTTGTACTCATCCATAGAGCATATTTCAGTGAACAATATAATGGATTTGCCAAAATAGTGATGCTTGGCTAACAAACCCAAACTACTGTAAAGAGATATTCTTTCTCCTTAATTTATTTGTGTAGTGTTCCACAAAATAATTCACAACTTTTTCAAAATTACACATAATTCATTTTTGTTTTATCGTGTTATAAAAATACAATGTGTTAATGTGTTAAAAATAGAATATGACATAATTTTTATTTGGATGATAAGATCTATTTAATTTTTTTAATTTAAAAATTATACAAAAACATTTAATTTTTTTATGTGTTTATAAAAAATTGTAATTTTTAAATCTTAATACATTTGTATGCAACTTATTTATTGTTCCCTATGTGACTAGGGTATAACTTACCAAGTTAAAACAATTTTTTTCTAATTTTCTTTTTGTAAGTCCTTTGAAAATGTGTTTTGAGGATTACAGTAAAATCTCATTTATCCGGATCTCCAGGTTATCTGGATTGATTTTGAGAGTAGTGGGAGTCAAATTTTATTAAGAAACAAATTTTTTTTTTAATTTCCAGCATAATTTGGTTTTCTGTTAACACAAGTCAGATAACTGTTGAAAACACACATTAATCAGACAAAAACAATTCCAAGTCCTGGCATAGAACACTCCGAAGGGTTGTGCTGTGTTAAGCCATGCATCAGTATGGACATGATTATAATCGACCCGACCGAACTGTCCACTTACGATATGAGACCACCGATTCAGGTAATGGTATACATGGCACCACCTAGTAAAATCACATTGTTTTAAGCCTTTGCCAATGTAGAAATTGTATCGACAGCTTGTTCTTTAATGGTAACACAGGACAATGAAAACACATGTTCTTATAACGAGGAACCGGAATATTTAATGACTCATTCTGTGCCACGGCACAGCTTGACCAGCAGATGGTTTATTTTGAGCAACAATCAAATACTTCATCAGTGTACCAAAGTTAAACAAAAGGGACTAAATGAGCTTTTTTTATAAAACACTCAAAAACATTTTGTTTTATGTGTTTCTTTTATTAGGATTTTTGTACATCCACTTCTGGTCCCAATTAATCCGGATAGACAAGTTTATTAACCTTTCCAATCATTTTACAATTAAATTAATCTAACTTGCAAATCTACATTTTCATCTTACAATAATATTTGCACCAAAATTTACCTTCATTGTTCATAGACGACTGACTAGATGTGTAGTAACCACTGACCCTGTGGCCAAGGAGATCGTTTGGTGTTGACCCGTTGGTTGGATTAAACTGAAAAATTATTAATGTTTTTAGTCCAACAGTCTAATGTATAAACTAAACTATTCCAAAATAACAAATTTTTAAAATTCCTATATTTAAAATATTAAGTCATTTTTATTAAAATTAAATAATAAGATGTCTGCTTGGTGTTATAGATTTACATAACAAATTATATACAAATACTTGCTCAATGGAGTTTTCAACTAACAATGTAACATTCTATAGAAATTTACTTTTTGTTTCATCACTTAAAAATTTGATAATATCAGTGCTATTGGGAAAGTAAACTCACATGTTAGAGATGCATTTATATGTGTAGTTGTATAGAACGAATCTGAGACTGTCTATTATAAGTTTAATTCAGGGGCAGCTCAAGATAACAAATTAACCCGTGCAATACCTTATTTCAGCACCCACAAAACCATAACCCTTCCACTTTTTAATACCCATTATCAGATTTATTTGCTTGTACTAATAATTTTTATTTTTGTACTAAATACCCTCTTTGGTAATGATCACACATCCAAACTACCTATCAGTGTACAAAGCTTAGTTTGTATATGCAGTGGAAAATAGAGTAGACAGCAAGCGCATGCTGAGTTTCAGGACCAAACCATTAATGCATGTGTATGATGAGTGGGTAGATTACTGACTTCTTTTAATATTATGTAATGAACATTTAAGATATTTTGAAAATGTAAAACTAATATTTGTTTTCCAATATAATACATACATAGAATGTATAGAAAATAGTTAAAAATTGTAGTCTTAAGAAGTAAACAGATTAAAAATGAGGTGGTGGTTTTATTTATAAAACATTCACTTCCCAAACAGCACTCATATTACAAACATTTCTTTACTTGAAATTTATTTTATTAATTTTTGGAAGGAGAGGAACGAAATGAAAATTTCAACTGCAATTAAAACCTAAAAGATTCCTCCTATGTGATTTTTCAAGTAAGAGGATATTAAAGATGAGCATCGAGAAATATGCCTGCCTCACGAAATCAGCCATTGTGGGAAGGAACTGTTTTAGCAATTTTCAGTAAACAGATTTTAAACCAAAGTAGTTTTGGTTCAACATACTTTGACTAAAGATGGCATTCCACAGGCCAAACCATTCAAGAAATTGATTTTGTTAACAATGTTTCAACCCAGAGTGAACCAGAAAACCTATACTGTTGTCATGACACCAGTTACATTAGCCTAAGAACTGAGAACTTATATCCTCTATGTGATGGGAATAATCTCCCCTAAAAACATATTCAAGTGAGTACCGGATGTTGGATGCTACTCTTCCTGCTGTTGCTACGAATGCCAGAATCCTTCCTACTGTTCATTGAGGGACAGACACTCTTCTGGTCATCTTTAAGCATAACAGTTGGAATCTGTAATAAAAAACAATGCCAATGAGTAAAAAATTATTACTTCATACCCTTTTATACCTTTCATTGATATATAATTTTTTATGTATTTCACGCTTTTAACTCCATCATATGAATTGCGTTTTTTGCAAGTTCATGAAAAACAAGGAGGGGTTAAAAGAGGTAACCCTTAAAGCACTGAAGAAAATTTAGCCTCAGTTCTATTAGTGTAGCATTTTTTTTAAAACTCTGGTTTGGTCGAAGTAAAATTTGTTTGTCTTGGAAAAAGATATAACACACACACACAATTTTTTTTAAGTTCTACTGACATTTTTACATGTAGACGCTGTGTAATTATATGAGCATCCTAAGATAATATATCAATAAAAAAGAATAGCACTGGTTTTTCATGAATTTTTACAGAATTCAATTCGCTTCCTGATGTTATGATAAATCAATACATTTACACATTCCCAGAATATTCTTGAATTATAATTTACACAAAAAACTAAAATAAGACAATATGGATATTCCCATATGTCACGTTTACCACAATTCAAATAGCATGGATATATGCTTGGCAGCAGCTGATTTACCTAAATATAATTTAGTATATTATATACTTAAAAATGTTTGTTTTGGTTGGTGAAGTGTAGAAGTAAAATGTAAATTAGGATGTACAGTAAAAATATAAGTTCTTATTTTATAAATATATGTTTTTTATTGAAAACGGGGTTGGATTTTTGTAACTAATATGTGCTACGAGTACCTTTATAAAACTCTAACCTCTTCCTCAGGTGTAAAAAACTTAATACAAAAACATGTACTTTAAACTTACAACAGTGGCAATTAACTGCTACTCATAAATAATGTTCCTATGTGTTAATATAAAAGTATTAATCTTTTACAAACCCTTGCAACAGACAGTAGTACAGTTCAAAGAAAATTCTTGTTGAAAGGTTTAATAGTTTAAAATCCAATTATTACCTTAATTGAGTTGATTTGTTGATAACAAGTTATTTAGTGGATCGTTAAAAAAAACTTTTTTTGTTCGGATATCTAATGCACTTACCATGTCAATTGGGTGTTGTGGTCCCAGTAGTTCTTGAGTGACATCTTGCCCATCTGTGGGAATTAATTATAATTACTTACAATAAAATTTACAAGCATTAAACTATCTAAATCATAAGGTAAAAAAGTAATATTGTATGGGTAGTGTTATATACATTAATGACATTGTTAAATCTGTACGTGTATAAATTAACAACATTGTAATATCACTGATTCATATTTTAATTTAACTCTGCAATATTAAAAAAAACGAGTATATAAATTTCTGCATTTTAGCTTCATCCAGCCTTACTACTAACTTGCCGAAATATGATCAACTAGGACCTTTAGATGTAGGAAAATCTCTTTGGCTCTTACCACATAAAAGAGAAAAACACCATGTTCAAGAAAATAAATTGTAATTTTAACTCAATCCATAAGCAATCCATAAGTAAATCAGCTCCACTTTTTCTTAGTATTTAGAGTTACAAGATCTTGAGATCTCGCACATAATAATTTCTTTAATGTGTTATAAGATCTCAAGACCATATAACACAAAAGTTCTTGTTCACATTGGTATCCACCTCGTCACGCCAAGTAAAAATGCTACTTCCGGTTGTATTTCTCCACTTATCTTTTTACATTATCTTGTCAATATTTACACAACAAAATCAGAGGATCTCACAACAGACTTTAAACCTTTAAGTACTAATCACTTGTCCTAAAACACTGGGCATAGTGTTTTTTTTTTTACTTTTTAAAAGCTATTTATTATTATTGTTATGATTTAATAAATGGCTTGCAAAACAAAAAATAACAAAAATGGAGTATATTTTTTATAGTAAAGAAAAAAAATGCACAAGAGTGTTTTGGGTCTGGTACACTTATACACTGATCCCTTCAACTTCCATCCAAGCCAACCACCGTTAATTTAAGGTACTGCCAGCTTTACCACAGACCAGTGATTCCATAAATGCACACCACACACCGTAAAATTCCATAACGTAAAACAAGGGAATCGAACCTGCGATTCCAAAGCAGACTCCTGCACCTGAGAGTAGCGTCTTCGACCACACAGCTATCCTGACTTGATGTCTTGGGTGTGCAAATAGCTCACTTACTATTTCGCTCCAGCAACCCTCAACCACTTACCTATTGTTTTGGCAGCACTCTAATCATGACTTGTAACGCTTATAGGTTAAAGCGTGTTAAAGTTACATTTAACCCTTCCCAAGCCGTAGACGGATAAAATAGAATGGTAGACTTTGACGTAAACGCCAAATACAGTTATATATGATATTATAGATTATTTCTCTTGGAGAGTTTTTTCGTTCACAGAAGGCCTTTGAAATGCCCGGTGCACGCTCCATGCTTGCCTAGGAAGTATTTTTAAACAACCTTCATTCTGCAGCAGTGGGAGGCGAGCGCCATTTGTCTAACTCCGACCACCTGCTTGTCAGTTCTGCGTCTCCTACAGAGCCATAACCAAACATATCTGTGGTATGTATTACTGCTTTCTCAGTTTTCACTAGTGCGTGTCTACTACGTATCTCGTTATTATTCTTCATCGTATGGTAGGTTGTGATTAGTATGAAATATTTATCTTGTTTTATTGTAAAATGAAATTGAAATTGATTTTAAATACACAGTCTTGTAAATAGTTTTTTTTTTTATTTTTTATTATATTTATTTTACAAAATTTTGCTATTGAAACTTGGAATCTTCAATGTGTTTCAGGGGTACATTTCCAGACTAGGACCAACCAAAAACTCAAAAACAAATTCTAAATTCTAATTATCTGAGAACTGACTCAACTGAACACAAAGTGTTACTACTGCCAATTTCCAGGAAATACTAACAATACTGTATTTAACCCTTACGCCGAGTTAAACGGTGACGGTTTTTCATGACCAGCTGTATTGTGCAAGAAATTCCACAAAGCTACAATGGCCTACCAAATTTCATCGCTATCGTTATATGAGAAATTCAGTGAGGAACATCGCTACCACTTATTTTAAGCTCCTTAGTTTTTGTCTTTTAATGTGTAGATATAGTATCAAGTATATCTTTCAATGTGTCGATATAATATCAAGTATATCTACATTTGGAAAATACACGTGACCAATTTGAAAAATAAAGAGAACAAACCAACACACCGCTACTGTAGGGCAGATTGCAGTCCAGTATTGCAGGTTAAAGGTCTGTTGTGCACAAAATTTCGGTGACCACAATTTTGCCAGTCCATAAGGTTGTTTCAATAAAACCCAAAATAAACCAGATACTTGACCTGAACTCTACTTTCGACCTTGTTTAATCTGTTGGGAAAAAAAACACAAATCCAAGAATACCTCGTTATTTTAGAGGAATTCAAAGAGGTTCCGAGAAACGGGATATATTTTTAAAACTACAAATTATTTTGTCTACCTTTTGCTTTTAAATAATAGAAATAGTTTAGATTATAAAATGGGACTTTCAGACTATATTCTATTTATGTTAAAACTGTTTGGATATATGTATTTGTATTAAATTATAATACTAATGTTTATAATGCCAGCAAACTAGTTTTTTTACCTTTATTATTTTGACATGGTTCACTTAAAAATTTCTCTTGTGTTATTTATCTCTGATAACCAATAAAAATGTTTTATCCATCACTATATAAAAAGAATTTCCTTCTATGTTTATTTAAAAATACAAAAACTAAACTCTGTTAGTTAAAGATTACCTGGTGGACTGGTCGGAATCTTCTTGTAAACCCATTTAGGGCTTGTTCGCTTCTTAGACAATGATACAGAGCTTCTGTTGTCCACCGAGTACTCTTCCTTATTGGGTACTACGTCCGGGTGATCACTTCCTTCCGTGTCGAGAATGCTGGGGAGGGACGCTGTCTTCCAGGAACTGGATATCTGGAGCACACGGTGGATGGGGGAACGTGAGCGTGAGGAGGGCATGGTGGGGGAGGGGATGGTGATGATCTCCGACGGTGGGGACAGACTGTTCCTATCGACAGGGCTCTGAGGAGGTGGGGAGAAGCTGAAGGAGTTGTACTGTTCACTCTCGGGAGATGGGGTTCGGAGGGAGAGGCTCTGGGAGCTGTTCAAGACTTCCTCCAGAGCTGCAGTCTGGTTGATATGGATTGAGATGGCGGTGGGTGGCTAGGGAAATAGAAGATCGCCTAGCAGGGCTGGACGGGGAGGAGTGGTTGGTCTGGTAAGAAGGCACTGTCAAGCTACTCTTGGATAGGTCCGTGTCAATTTTACGTCCTTTCACAAAATATGTCTTCAATCCTGTTAAAAATAACAAAAATAGTATGAAATTTACTGTTAGGAATCAAGTCTTAATTATCTTATACTTGAATTACAAATTAAATTAAAAATATCTTTATTGAACATAAAGAAAAAACATATTCAATTGGCGAGGTTAGGACTATTAAGTCCTCTCTTACACCTAACCATAAATTTATAAACAATACTATTAGTGTAAAATAAGAGCCACAGTATAGTCTACTTTACTGCTGCTTTATATAAAAAAAATGATAATCTATATTTATATAAAATAATAACATGAAAATAAAAATATTTTCATGAAATTAAAAGTAAATAAATAAAATAAAAATTACAAGGGAACTAACATACATTCACCCACTACCATTCATACAAAGCCATCGTCCCATACTTTATGCCACGATATCGTCAACCCAGAGGCTCGAAACAGATGGTCCTTAAGCACCCCCCGAAACTGCTCTTGACTATGAATACCTCTGATATGATCCGGGAGATTATTACAGAGTTGATAAGCAGAGACTGTGAGTGATTTTTTGTGTGTTTGTGATTTGTGCCTGAGACAAACGGCATTTATCAGTGAGATTGAAGTTTAATCTACTAAATTTCAATTAATTAATTAAACATTACCATCCACATAAACAGCACAATCTTTCTCACAATGTATAATCATTATTACTAAGCCCCTTAGTTTGTGTGGTTAATTAGCTATTAATCTAAGGAATGTCTGACTAATAACTACACCTCACTTTTCATACATATCATTCAAAGAAGTTTAAGAAAGAAACAAATGGTAATTTTAACTTTGCCTAATAAAACTAGGAGTTCTTCCCATAGCACATTGAGTGAACACATTAAAAATAACAATGTATCCATAAAAAAATAACATACTGTTTGTTGTCCATAAACAGTTTTAGTTTATCGTTCACTTATTATAAAAAAAACATGACATATGGTATATAAATTATGATTATGTGAATTTGTTTTACAAATATAATTCTACGAGGTTTGAAATCTAACTGGTTAGTCCACAGTAATGAAAATTTCATTTTTCAATGTGTTTTGTTCATTTCATTTTAATAACATATAGTGGAGGTTTATCATTTTAAAGTGAAGGTCATATTATTAAGATATATATTGAAAATGCCTATTACTCATCTAAAACAATGAAGATAATGTAGTTTATCCTGTAGCAAACTTTCCTATTTCATACCAAAGTTTGGATATTACGGAATATATTTTCTTATATAGTTTCTGTATTTAATGTCAAATTTGTCTGCCGAAATGACTCATAACATCACTGAGGTAAATCATTGTTATTTCAAAAATCATTATTTCTACATTGTGCAATGTCTCAAAATTTCAACTGGGTGAAGTTTTTCCTTTTAAAGGTCTATTCACACACATCAGTTCCGGCGTGTCACAGGTTAGTCACATCAGTCACGTCACAGTCAAAAAATGTATTCTATAATGGATTTCCTGTTGCGCTATCTACACTCATCCTGCTCAGTTCCGGCGCAGGTCCGTCAGTCGCTCTGCCGGCATCCGTCAGTCATTTTCAGATTTCTTCCCACCGATATTTTTGGATTGTTCGGTCGGACGCCTGACGGTCGCATGACGGATGTGTTTGCTATTAGGATTGCGTTTTTATATAAAAGTTGTATTTCTGTGTTGAGTTTATATTTTAAAGACTGTTTGTTACGATCATAACGATCATCAAAATGGTCATCCTAAAATATTTAAAGAACTTAGTTTCATCGTCCATTAGTCCCTTAAATAACGTGATGAACTCTCCCTGACTTTCCCTCTTCTTCCATTAATCATGAACCCATATCCTTCGCTTTTTTCTCTTATTTTCAATCTCTTCGTCATCTAAGGCTATCGCTATTGCAGCTAACTCTACTATAGTAAAATCAGCCATTGAGGTAATTATATATTATCCAATTTAATTCACTCATGATAAAATAAGCTTGACTGTAAGATCACTGTATAAAGTGACTGACGACTGACTGAAGCCAACTGACGGACAGTTGACTGACAAATTCCGGACGGAACTGTGACTGAACTGATACTGAACTGTGACGGAACTGTGACTCAACTGATGTGTGTGAATAGACCTTTACACTATACCTAATAACGGTTACTGGAAGGAAACACCATTCTGCTTTGGGACATTATGAGAACTGTTCCTGAATTTTTAAGAACTGTGTTGAAATTCAAAATGTTCCCTAGCATCCCGCAAGTATGTGACACAACCTCTTGGTATTACTCTTGGAGGTAGAAAAAAGGGGATCCAGGAGTTTTCCGGCAAATTTAGAAAGTAATAAAAAGATCTCAAAGCAGTATTCATATGCACTTCTGAGATACAGAGGAAGTTTTCCACTTAAATTTTTTTCAGAGAGCGGTATCGCTATTCCGCCACAAATTGAGCACCGACACCATCAGATTTTAAACCTAAACTTACCTTGGTAGAGATCCCCCTCTTCCAGAATGTACTGGTCATTGAGAAACTCCTTGGTCTTCTCCGAGAGATGGACCATCCCCGGCTTTCCAGTGGACTCCATTTTGTTGGCCAGTGTCACATCGTTAGACCACACGTCGAACTTGACTCTCTTGGTGCCCACAATTCCACAGAGCACTGTCCCTGTGTGCACCCCAACTCGCATGTTCACCCCTTCTCTGCTCTCTTTCTCAAACTCGGCGATTGCGGAAATCATACCTGATCGGTCATTATTAAAATCAGAATGTTTATTAGATATTCAATGCTATTTAAGATTATTACTTTAATATTAGTATCAACCAGGACAACATAATTATTTATTGATTTAAATAAGCCAATGATAAAAAACAAGAAGAATATTTTATATTAAAAAACTATACTGGTGTATAATTTTAGATTGTTCAGTATTCGAATTAATTAGAACATTAATCACCTTGAATTACATTTTCTTTGACTTTTTGGAAGACATTTATACTGTTTCATTTTTATAAACGTTAGAGTAATTTGTGTTTACTATTGTTCCATGTAACTCAGTACTTTTGTAAATCTTAATAAAGGCAAAAATAGACCAAATGTATATCACTGTACGTACCTTTGAATTGTGAAAGCAAGCAAGTTCTTAAGCTGTTTAATTTTGTTCATGGTTTTATGATCGATTTTCCACACTGTGACCTAGACTGTTCTGCAATTGTAGCAACTGATGTTTATTCCAATTCCATATATGTAGTGGTAGGCTATTTAATGTCAGAGTTCCTCAATAATTTCATACTAGTATATAAACACAGGTTGTTCATTTTAGCAGATCACTACAATATGTAAATACTAGTAGCGAGTACTTCAGCATGGGAAAAATAAACTTCACAGTCCAAAGATAAAACTTTTCAAGAGTACTGAAGTAAGAATTCTGCTGAACTTTTGGTATTCCATTTCGAGTGTTCAACGCTGTCCATTACTGCTAAATAACACGGCTACTACAGTATAGAATATAGAAGTATTGTTTTCATAACACATCAACTGCAACAGACACTCTAGTGCTGGATGGTTAAGAGTACTAAGTAACACACAAAATAGACGAGCAGGGAAGGTGTTAACAACATGTATTATGTAGTTAGACAGCTAGACAGTTATTGTACAGCAGTTAGTTCAATAGATGGTTTAGCCTGTGATTTCATGTCTTCATTTTGGTAAATGCAACATTGCGTTTTTTTTTATTTCCTGCAGATTTACTCCTAGTTTAAAACACTATCCTATGGGAGTGCTGATGGCCAAGCGGTCTAAGACGCTGGACTTTGGGTCTGAGTTAGAGATAGCGCAGGTTCAAATCCTGTCTGTGACCGTTGCACTTTTTATCAGTACCATCGACCTTGTACTGTATCGAATCTTCCCCTTATTCTGTTTGATAAGATCCTTGCACAGGTCAGTGACCCATGGGGACGGACAGAATAAGGTTTAAAAGAGGATCGGCTTCTCCTATTTAAAAAAAATAAACTTTCACAAGTAGATGTATTTGCTGAAAAAATGAGCTTCCGGAACACTATTATCCATTTTACACAAAAAATAGTATCAATGTCTCATAATATTGTTTATTTACTACCTCTTTAAAAATTTTTTTACATGTATAATTGTAAGTTCTTTAACACATTCGAGTCTACGCTCGAGCCAGACTCGAGCGCCATTGTTTAATCCCCCGGCCGGCGCTCGAGCACAGCTTTGCCGATTGATATACGGAGTTGCCCGAGTGATACTCGAGTGCCGTCTGCTGCATTAGAAAGCCAGCTTTGTTGGTTAGTTCAGAAAAATTCCGCTAGGCGCTTCTACGTCATACCTGCCTGAGGCTTTTGTTTATCCACTGACGTGGCCTGGCGTGTCGTCAGTCTGTCTACAACAATCATGGCGAGGCGAGCGTTTCAAGAAACAATGGAAGAGGGCAGTATATTAGCTGAATTAGAGTTAGATACGGACTCTGATATTGTTGATGACACCGATGAAGATCCGGATTTCACCATTGACGACATAGGTAAATACAATTTTTTGTACTTGCCAGACATAAATTAGCTCTTAGACTACTTCAGTTGAAAAAAATGTCCCAGTAGTTTACAATAAATTGATTGATCATGACCGGTTGTTGTGGTGTGATTCTATTGCACAGTACTATGGTTACTAGTTACTTTTACATTTATCAATAAATATAGTAGGCTTCCAATAATAAGCATTTTGTGCTTTACAGATAACAGCAGTGCAGAGGACAATGAGGAAGACAACCCTACTCAAGAAGACCCAGCACAACATGATGCTCCCCAATTACTACCAGATATTGGTAAATAAAATTTCTATCAACGCTAAAAATATTTTTAATACAAATTATAATTTGGCCTGCATTTATTTTTACATAAATTTGTTAGTTTTATTTATTTTGGAATCGGCTCTGGACATATAGCCCACTTTCTATATTTGTAATATCTTTTTTGTTTTTCCAGTTCCTGAACATGTTCGAGTGAGGCAACCCAGACATGCTGATGGTGGTGATGGCTGGTCAGACCAAGACATCGCTATGGAGCTGCCAGTCTTCGAAGAAGACATCGGAGTCTGTGCTTCTGTGGACCCCCATTCAGATGAGTTTGACTGTTTTTCTCTTTTTTTCTCCAAAGAAATAGTAAAATTAGTAAAAACTGAAACCAACCGTTATGCCGGCCAGTGCATTGAGAAACTGAGGCGAGCAAATAAACTGAAACCAAATTCACTGTGGCATAAGTGGAAGCCAGTTAAACTTTGTGAAGTGTATAAGTTTTTTTGCTGTTATAATGCACATGTGTGTGGTTCAAAAACCACAAATAAATGATTATTGGTCAACTGATCCGATACTTCACAGCACATTTGCTTCAGGCTTATTTAGCCGTGACCGCTTTAAAGCGATACTGTTCATGCTGCACCTAAATAATAATTCATTGTATGTGCAAAGGGGACAAACAAATTATGACCCTATGTTCATTTTTTGATTTCATTGTGACACAGTGCAATCAATTTTTCAAACCAGGTGAATGGCATACCATCGATGAAGGTATGTGTCCGTTCCGGGGACGAATCAATTTTCGAGTTTACATGAAGAACAAACCGAATAAGTATGGCATAAAGTTTTATATTATTACTGATGCAGCCACTGGATATGTCTTGAATATTGAAATGTATGTTGGTTCATCAGGAGGTAAAAGTACTATACAGGATATCGTGGATAGACTAGCGATGAATTATTATGAAAAAGGACACACCACACCATTTTCATGGATAGATTTTATTCAAGTCCCTCCCTATTCAAATACCTTTTCCAAAAAAAAACTTTAGCAGTTGGAACTGTTATGAAGAATAGGAAGGGTTTGCCACCAGTTTTCAAGACAAAAAAACTGAAAAGTGGGGGAAACCATTTTTCAGAAACAAAATGAGCTTCTGGCGGTGAAATGGCGAGACACTAGGGACGTTCTGGCTTTATCCACTAGACACCAATTCCATTCAACAGCAGTGCAAGTAAGAAGTAGAACAGGTATGGTGGAAAAAAATAAAGCCAGATGTCATATTAGATTACAACAAGGGAAAGACTGGTGTTGACCACATGGACCAGCTTCTGTCCTACTACCCTTTTGGTAGAAAATCGATGAAGTGGTGGAAGAAAGTTTTCTTCCATTTACTTATGATGGCTACTGCAAACAGCTTCATAATTTTCAATGAAATGCACAAGAAGAAAACACCATTTGATAAGTTTTTTAAGGCAATTGGCAACCGACTGGCAGTAGAAGGGGCAAGTGAAGAATCTTCTTCCACAATTCAGTCGTCGTCGACTTCAGCTGCGAGATGGACTGCACGCCACTTCCCAACAAAGATTCCTCCAACAGAGAAGATGGAAAACCCTACAAGTTACTGCAAAGTCTGCTCAGACAAGGGTAAAGCTACCACTGGGAAGAGGAAGAGAAAAGAGAGCAGGTTCTACTGCAAGGACTGTAATGTGGCACTCTGCGTACCTGACTGTTTCGAAGAGTATCACACTAAAAAGGATTTTGTGTGATTTTTTTAGTGTTTGAAATTTTTTTGGCAATTAAAATTATTTGTAAATATGTATACCTATAGTAAATGCCTTTAAAAAAATTGAAATTACTTGTTTTATTTATTCAAAAGTTAGTTTTCAAGTAACACAAGACATGCAGGAGTTTTTATTTTTCTTCAAAAAAGGTAAGTTTTTAAATTAAAAAAAAAAAATTAATTAGATTTTATAGGAATACAGTTTTACATATCAATTTAAAGAGGAAAGTTAGAACTTTCAAGAAAATATAATATCATATACATAATATTTAACAGTTTTCTAAAACAAAAATCTGAAAACCCACTAATTTTTGCAGACCAGGCTATAAAAACAGCAAATAGCGAGCCAGACTCCAATGTGTTAAAAATATTTTGTCTATTGTTTGCTTCCCATACTCTTAATCTTTTGAACATATAAAATATAATATTCCAGATCAATATCGCCCAAAGAGTGTAATTGAAAAAGAAGGCAATACCAATTTCGGAAAAGTAATATTTTAGTTCTTGTTTTAATACAATATCAAGAAGACAAATGCCTATAATACTGCAAATTTTAATGTACTTAAAAATTTATTTTTTTATAACTAACTCATGTATATATAGTTGTGTATATAATGAACCAGAATATTTTTTTTGTTTACTGTCAAAATTTACAGATGGGATAACACACTCACCCAGTCCCATCTGCACACAACACTCCGCATGATCAGGCCTCGGCTCGGGACAGCCGGATACACAATAGTAGCAGTCTCCCAGTGTTGATATCTTCTCACAACCATTCGCTGTGCAAAGCTCGTCAAACCTCTCAAACAGATCGTTCAGTATGGCCACCAGCTGTTCTGCTGTCTTCGTAGAGCTCATCTTGGTGAACCCGACAATATCCGCAAACAGAATGCTCACGTTCTGAAAAACACGCGAGGCCATAATTTTTTAGTTACAACAAAAGAGAGGGATAGGTTTCTTTTGCTTCAACTGTTCCCAGAGGGAAAGAGTAACTGAATAAAAAAATATTTAATTAATATATAATCTACTATAATAATGTGTGTATTAACACGTTGAGTGCTCTGTTGAGATAGCCACGCTATATTTAAGTCATGTGTTAACCGATTGGAGCACCAACTACGCAGTTGTTAGGATACGGCATAACATGTTTCAGGCAACTAACATAACCTAGCAGCAAAGTCTAGAACTTTTTCAACTGAACCGAAGACTTACTGGACATAAAAAAATATCACTATACCTTGTAAACCAACTAGCTGGCAACAAAGCTAAATAATGATTTTTTTTTATCGTTCCGATCAGCAAGACTATGTAATTTTTAATCATTTGATTGAAAAATAAAATTAATGAAACAACATAATGAGTGTTCATTATATTGTAATGAATGCATCTTTATTACAATACTATGTAAAGTCTAAAAACAAAAATGGGTACAGGACCACCAATGTTACACACTTAAATAACTAGGTAAATAATTAGGTAAATTATGGTTGGCCGATCGGCCCGGGAAGGGATTTTATGATCACGTTTTTACTTTGTAAAATTACATGTCAGCCAGATCGGCCGCCATTTTACACATACATTTATATGTAAATAAACTGTTGGAATAGTGATCATAACTAAACTATCCTTTTTATATACAAAATATAAATAGTATCAATATCATGAGCAATGAAGTTAGGCACCACAGGATGAAAGTGTCCAATTTGCCTTGACACCTAATGTGTTAGAATTCATTACTAGGAGTATGTATAACAGATAACATATTATGTAACAGACTTTGCAATGTGCCATGTGCGTGACAACTACTAAATTGGCTTACATTGCTGTTTACTTAGTAATCTTGCCTAAGTAGCAATGAAGTTTCATACAACACTAAGTCTATGACTAGGACAGTTAAAGACCTTAGTTGTTCCACAGCCTCTTTCAAATATTAAAGTGCATGCATTCTGAGCATGTTTATGCATGATCTCTTCCAATTTTTATCAACAGTTCACGGTCGGGACATCATTAAATATCAGAAAGACAGGTGCGACACCCGTAAGCACTTTAATTATACAGTTATAAGAAGTGTTTCTGATATCACTTTACCTCCATTCTGTGCATGTTGAACGGGCGAAAGATTGATCTGATATCTCCTTCTTCAAGACTATGAACTTCATCTTCTTTCCCACCCGTTGCACCTTCCGACATCAACCAGTCCGCCACTTTAGGAGGCATCACCTGAGCATTTTGATAATTGTCAGTCATCAACGTGTATATAAGAGTTCAAAGGACTCAAGCCCCCCCCCCCCAAATTTTGAAAGACACATTAAAATTGCACTCAGTAGTAAAGTTACACTAGAACTCATTCATGAGAACCACCTTGTCAGCCCCCTTCCAAAATAATTTTCTACACTTGCCACTGTCATCAGTAAAACTATTGCCATGAAACAGATAGAAGGTAGACAGAATATATTGATAGATAAAACTGAACTTTTACTGATAATTTGGTGTATTCCTTGTAATACTTGTGTCTACAAAACTGGTAATTTTCCTGAATTTAGAACACAAACTAATTTAAATTACAGTTCAAACGTTAGTTAGTAATACAGTAATGCACAACTATTGTACTTAAGTACAAGGAAAGGTGATCTGCTTAAGTACAAATGTACACTTATTAATAATGCAAGTTTATTGGATAACACTACAAAAATATTTGCTCCCAAACTATACTCACCGAATGGATCATTTTCTCCTTCAACTGTTTTTCCAGTTCCAACTGTCTACGGACAAGCAGAGACTGGCCGACTTTCATGAAAGTTCCACGCATGCGGACGTGTGTCATGACCAGTATGTGTATGCCGATCAAGTGTACGCATATGTGACAGAGAACTCTCAGTGGCATTGGAAATATGGAGGAAATGAACAATTCAAACAGAACAGAGTACGCGATACCGAGCATAACACATATGTAAAGGGGCAGAGGAATTACGGTATAAATGATCATTAATATTTCTATACATAGCGAGAAATCGCCCACCGGTGTGAGGACTGAAATAGTGCCAACTGACATGAGGGAGAGGGCGAACATGACAATTGCTGTCATGATGGACACCGGAAGATGGAACCTCGCGTACAGGCTCGATCTTGTGAAGAGGAGAATGAACAGAGTGAAGATAGAAAATGATCCGAAGATAAGGGCGACAGTGAATGATTCATCTTTGCCTTCGCTATGGACAGCTTTGATCGTCAAATATATACACCAGAACAGCGAAACAACGAAGACGTACAGCAATGAGTACCTGCAAAAATAAATAAGCCAAAATTTAAAATAAGTTTTTTATAACTGTTGCTATAAATCTAAAAAGTGCATAAATCCGGTT
This sequence comes from Homalodisca vitripennis, assembly GCF_021130785.1. Lineage (NCBI taxonomy): Eukaryota > Metazoa > Arthropoda > Insecta > Hemiptera > Cicadellidae > Homalodisca > Homalodisca vitripennis. Next base: position 26,391 of record NW_025780106.1, on the reverse strand, counting down.
ATTTTAAAAGTATTGAATTACAAAGGCATTTATGTACATTCATAGAAGTATTGATCAAGGAACTAAACAATACCCAAAACAGTAAAAACAATTTGTTTCATTGTTAAATGAAAATCATCTAATGAACACTGGAATCTGGAGTCATGTTCGTCTGAAGAGATGAAAAAAATCGGTGACGAAGAAGCTCGAAACGCACTCCTTACGTTGCTTTGACACAGAGACACTCAGACTACAACATATACTGTATATAGAGTAATTTAGGTGAAGAGATGTTCTCATTGTCTCATCAGGTGCACATTGTGCACTTACGATTTTTTTTAAATTTCTTCAGACACTGCTCTAAGAGGAAGGTGAATTGGAGCTAAAATCAACATTTACACTTCAACTTGTAATACTTCATTAAGAAGAATAGTGAAATTAGTCTATGTTCATAAATATATCTGAATAAAAGAAATATAGGCCTAATGTATTTCTAGTTTGACAGATAGTCAAAATAGCATATAACACACCTAAATAAAATATCTTAAATGTTTCAATAGAATGCGAAGAGATGACCTACCTTTACCAGATTGGAAGGATATTCCTCACCTTCGTTTTTAGTGAGTAGTGCTATTTTTAAATAATCTCCCACAAAACTAAAATATAAAATAATACTGTTGTTTAGGTTGGAAGTAAACTTTAATAGACCACTATTCTGAACAAATTTAACAGACATTATATTTTTACCATTCTCCTCATTTTTATAAACGTTTCAGGAAGTGAAGCAAAACTGCTCTGAATTCCAAAAGGCATCAATTCAACCTTTTAATACATACACTGCTAACGTTTCCGATCAGTTATATGTAGTGTGTGATATATAACAACTATTTATTACCATAATATAGAATATTTTATAAGTAGATATGAGATAATTTTGGATTAACTATGATCTTCTTTATGTGACTCTAATCATTGTACATTATGAGCATTTGATTGTGAATAAAGAATTTCTGAACATGAACCTGAACATGTCTAGCTGCAATGATTCAAAAGTTAGATGGTTCTATGAACTTTATGGATTGTATATTGTATATGGAAGTGAGAACTGATGGCATGTCTTTGCTTACCTGAACCTAAGCCTAATTTGTGGAAAAGCACTGAGCTTGTACTGCCCTTCCAAAATCTCTGAGTCGAATCTCGGATCCCACCACGATCTGCTTGCGGCACGTTCAAACGGGATAGGAAACGAGAGCCCACAACACTTGACCCTCTGGCTACTCTGTGCCAGATACACCTGGATGTATGGGGCCAGGGATATCTGAATGTCGTCCTCATTGGTTTCATACTCTTCAGGTGTGATGTTAATTTCATTGTATTCTCTTGAAAAACTCACTGAAGTATTAGATTTTATGTCTTGTTTTCTGTTATTTGGTTCATTGTTCTTTTCATCCATTTCTTTAAAACATACATTACTATAAGGTCAGTTTGGCTATTAAAGACTCTTTTCTAATACTAAGAAGCTGTCCGTCAAACCTGTAACAATTAGTACAACGTACATTAATACTTTGAGTTCCATCATACTAGGCAATTTTGTTTTGCCATTTCTCATAATCATAAAAATTTCAGTGGAAGTATAATTTGGGTCAACAGTTTCAATTATATTTTTACAAAAACGTAAATATTAAAACAGAGATAAAAATAACAAATTATTTGTTCAATGTCTTTAAGTAATCTATTCATGCTGAAATACATCATTGCTTTACTTAGGTACAAATTGTGGTTATTTATTTCTTATATAAAACGCCTTGTAGCATGATTAAATAAATAAATAATATTATTCACATTACTTAATCAAACAAAAGGGAGGAGTACGATAAGTAGACCTGGATTTTATATATTTTGTAATATTATTTATACTTAACATTCACATAATAGAGCTATCAATCGATATTCAAGTATCTAAAATATTAAATTTAAAATAATTTTTTAAATTAAAAGAATTAATTTAACATAAAATGATGTTCTCACAAATAGTAAAGGAACCTTAACCATCTAACAATTATGACAGGATATAGGGAAAATTTCAAAAGTTTTTGACATCAAAAAAAGTTTGACCTAAAGGTAGTACCCAAATTCAAGCTCTGATCGCGTGAGTGCTCATAAAAGTTATCTGCAACTTTAGTAATACTAGTAACATATTTATGATAACCTAATCTAAACCTATGTACGTAGCCTAATAACAAATAACAGCTATATGGACAGAGTGGCCTCCTTCTCGTCATCATCGATTCCTTTTGGGAGGCAGAAAACAAGAACTAATTGTAATAATGATAGATAATTTTCACTGTAAAATCTGTTCTTTCTAATAATGTAATAGTTTAGGTGCCAGTAAGAAAAACTCTTCCTCCAAAAATAGTAGCATCCGAATAATACCAAAGGAACGTTCACAGTAATAACTTTTATGGGTGATTCTCCAAAATGTGTACAGTTTAAGTACTTTAAAGTTTAAAAAAATTTATTTCACAATTATTTTGTAAAGTTATCAAATTAAATAGCTTTGAAGCCCATAATTTCAATAAAAATAGTAGTCAAGCTTAAAAAAATTTTTTTTGTTAAAGAATTAATGCAAAACATTGAACACTGTCCACACCGGTGACAATGGTGTCCACACCAGTGACCAGAGCAGAGTATCATGCCCTATTAGACAAAGTTTAGTTTTTTGTGTGTGTGTTTTTTTTTTAAATTTATTGCTATTATTATTATTAGCTAATTTCAATTAAGTTTTTAATCATTAATGTTTATGTATTGATTAAAGAATAAGTTTCAGCCTAAGCAAAAGTGACAAATAAAGCGCTTTTAATAACGTGTCAGCTTTCAAATTTATTTCTCTTAAACATGGATGTTTAAAGAAGTAGGAACACAAACACACACACATTAGATCTTAAGCTAGTTTTAAATGATACATTTCTGGTACAGAAAATTCATATTGTTGCCTATTATTTATATCAGGTTGTTCCAGAACAGTAATAATGTCCGTTAAGTCAACAGATGAAATGTCTTCCACCACTGGCCACACAAATTTTTTCCCACTCTTCTTCATGAATTTGATCAAAAATTCATCATTGAATTTTTTTTGGATATGACCAATGTAGTAATAGAAGCTAGACTTCCCTTGAATCTTGACTAAAACGTAGTCGTTGACTTTAGGTGTGTTGTTGAGTTTGTCATCAAGGTCATCATCATCTGAATATACGTCTCTATAATGGACTCTGTAATTTCCTAAAAATTATTGCTGAGGAAAAATTTTTGTTTTCATTAGGTTTAAATCTATAAAGAAAGGCACCATTGTTTAAAGGCACCAAACTCAAAAGCACTATAAAACTAATACCTTCTCTGTGTGCACACGCATACATGCACATCCTCATACACACAATACAACACACACACACATATATACAAACACATTGTTAATTATTACCCTTTCATCTTTCACCTTACCCGAAAATAAACCATAAAATATTTGTACAAAAGGATACTAGGCTGATTTGTTTCTCTCTCCTCAGTTGTCATCAATTTGATTTCACCCATGTCAAAATGCAAGCATGGTTTACTACTTGAACATTTAAGGCAGCTTAATCTTCTGGTCTGTATAACCATGGGTTTTTTCTTTATCCCAGGTCAGCTGGTGTATCTTCATCGTTCCAGTGAAGGTTTTCAAAGGTTCCGCTGGTAAAATTTTATCTATTTCAATTATTTTACCATTAGAGACAGAGAAAATTGTTGTCTCTTTACAGTTTTCTCTGATTGAACTTTCAAACTGTTCAAAAGTTGCAATATCTGTCCCTCTACTAACCAAACTGTCTGCCAACCTCTTAACGCTTCCACCGATCCCATCAGCAGCACCTTTCCCGTGTCCTGCTTCTGAGTAGTGCCATACTACCTCTTCAACACCAAGTTTTGGACACAGATGATTCCCGAATAAGTGAAACATTGACTTGCTCTTATACTGTGTCGATGGTCCATCACTAAGAAGATGGATTTTTTTCAGGTTTGGTACCATCATTTTTATGCAATTAATAACAGGATCCAAATGTGCACAAACGGCTGATGGATCATGTCGCAGACTTTTTGATATCGAGCAGAAGCTTTTGTGTTTTAGTTTATTTTCATTTTTATAATATAATACTGAAGTATGAAGGGTGATTTGGGTCCTACTTCCACCAAAGTGAAATGATTGTATCTCACTGGAATATTTACATGCATAGTTCTGAGAGTAGTCGAAGTTAAGCAAAGCTTCACATTCAGTCAAGTTCTCTTTCACATCTTGTATTGCTTCAAACTGATGGATAATGTTGCAGACATGATTCATGTAGGGTACAATCATCCTCTTCATTTCCACAACTAAATGGCCCAATTCACACTCTATTTTTGTTTTAAGAGTTTTTTGGCTGAGTTTCACATTTCCTTTTATCATTATAGGTACTTTCTTGGTTAACCATTTCTCATAAAAGGTTTTTTCTGTGCTGTTAATTTCATTAAACTCTATTTGTTTGACAGCACAATTGTCACACTCTCTTCGCAAACATTTTTCCTGAAGCTCACCAGGACAGCATAGGTTTTTCAAAATTTCAGAAGGTGTTCTTTCACTTATTATATTAAGTTTTTTTAGTTGCGTAGTAAGCAGTCCAACATTTGCATGCATTTTACATAAGCAAGTGTCTCTTATAGCAACTGTAGGTATGACGACCCAAAATGGACGAAGCTTACAAAAAAATGAGTAGCTAAAATTTGCATAGATTGGGTTTTCCTTCAAATATTTAGCATGCAATTTTTGGAGTGACTCATTGAGGTACCTCTTTTGTTTCTTCAGTTTTTTGACGGTTACAGTTTCTTTTTTTCCTGAAGTCATTCTGCTGTTATCATCACGCTCCAAAAACTGCACAACACTTTGCCGCAAAACCTTTGCGTGAGCATAAATTTTCTTCTTATGAAGATATCCTTTATCTATACATGCTTGACGAGAGGTAAGTGACCTCATGTATTCAAGGAATCTGTATTTTCTAATTACCTTTCCTGAAAAAAATTTCCCAACACTAGCATTTTTGTCATTTTTATAATTTTCTTTTAATTGCTTTGCAAGTACTTCTCCAAAAAGTAACTTTTTTCTGACTTCCCTAGACACTTTCTGATCTCCAAGCAAACTTGCCACAACCTTTCTGGGCGTGTCATCATGAATTATACACTTTTCCGCCCTACTTTGATGTTTGAACCTAGATAATCTTGACTTATATTTGTTAACCTTTTGTTCTGCCTTCTTTAATTTCGCTTTTAGTTCTTTAATTTGTTGATTCTTTTTTTCTCTATTTCGCTTTGCAATTTTTTCCCCACTTTAACTCTGTCTGCTTGGTCTAGGTATTTCTTCTGCATCCATAACCTGTGGACTTTCTGGTGGAGTGTTTAATTTTAAAAACTGTTGCTGCTCCTCCATATGTTTTTGCCTATTCCTGTACTTTTGGGAACGGTTTCGCCAACTCCGTCTGATTTTTCTTTATTCCCTTTCGGTCATTTCATGAATCAGCTTAATTTGTCCTTCTTTTTTTTAATTTTTATAATGTTCCCTTCTCTTTAATTTTTCTTCCCCATTAAACAATGGGGTCATTTTTTAATTTTTCTCTTGCTCTCCTCATGCTCATCTTTTTCTGCTCCCTCCTTCTAGCTAAATAAGCTTCATTAGGTTTCATCTTAACTTTTGTCTTAGCCATTTTACAGATTTCTTTGAAATAACCTATAAAAAACACCAACCAATAAATAAACATTAAATGGAAAAGTGAGATGTTAATTAAAATTAGCCCTATAGTGTAAAGAGTTTGAAAAGAAAAATTATGTAAAGAAATAGGATATTACAGATGATTGAACACTCAATTATAATAGCAAGATATAGTAATGATTTCAATCAGATCTCTGTAATAGTTATAAACTTAACCACATTTAAGTAACTGAAAAGTATATTTAAAATATAACCAAACTTTTTAGTTCAATATAATATATAAAATAAAATAAAAAGGCATGTAGTTATATGAAATCACTGGTATGGACATTTCAGTCACTTGTGTGGACATCATATGTCCACACCAGTGATGTCCACACAAGTGATGATTATAAACTCATCAGAGCCTAGCAACTAGAACATTGAGGTTATGTTACAGATATGTTGGTTTCTTTTAGTTTACAGTAAAAGCTAATAAAAAATCATTTTAAGATAAGGAAGTTCTATTTACCTGCAAAGTAACCGTGGTAACACAGGTGATGAGGTATTCTTGATTATTCCACAATTTTCAACTTGAAACGTCTAAACAACATCCAACTAACTCAAAACAGATCAGTTTTACTAGCCACTGGGAACAATACCTAGTTTCCCTCCTTTTTCAAACAAAAACTACAGCTGATTTGAAGGCAGTAATTTTTTGCCTATTTTTTCAGTTAAGTCCACACAAGTGACTCTCAACCCAGATACTCATATAAATTGTTGCATTATAGTAATATAGTTCACTTTGTTTCAATCATACTTTCTTATTTGCTTTATTTATACTATTAAAATTACATATAGATTTATTATTTAAAAAAATATTATTGAATATTGTGTAATTAATTACTTTTACTTTGAGAAACACAATTGGTGACTGTCCACACCAGTGACTTGTCACATAGTGTGGACAGGTGAAAAAATGTTAATATATTATAAAATTACTTTTTCATCCTTCAAGCATTTCTTGTTATATTTAAATAGGTTAATTTTTAAAAATCTTTAAAAAATTATCGTTATTTGTAGATGTTTTTAGGCCAATACATCAAACTGTACACATTTTGGAGAATCACCCTTATCACAGTTAGTTTCCCTCCTTATCTGTACAATTATTACACATTTCTATTATTAAAATTATACAAAACGTATGAACAAACTTTTTTACTACTTCAGAGTACAATTATAATATAACAGTTAGAAAATGTTATAACAGTGCACTTTGTTGTTTCAAAGGTGTTTGTAATGTTTATTAACTTAAAATAATGATTCCTGTATATTACATTGAAATATTGTATTATTACAAAAAAATCCTATAAACTTGTCTTTCTCTGCAGCTCTGCTGACAGCAGTTAACTGTTGTATGAGCATGAAACTTGTGTTATTGTGTTAATAACATGAAACACACAATTTATTAAACTAACATGGTTAACTGGATCTGATCAACCAAGCACTAATTGTAATAAATTCAATAGGTTGCCTAGTTCAATTTTACTGTCTGGTGTTTCTAAAACGTAATGTAGTCTATCTTCACCTATTTTCCCACATCTTCTTCCAAAATTACTATCGTTTTCATTATCAGCAAATAAATTAGCACAAAGATGCAGCAAAAACTAAAATTAATTACGTTAATGTAGCATCTAGGTAAACGAATTACATAAATTAACAACCGCTATCAAATTAATAAATAAAACACCAGTGACCTACTCACGAATGTCAATGATATTAGGTGATATTTTTTATATATTTTAAACCATCCATCATAATTTAAACAATTCTTTAGACATTTCTTTTGCATAAACTTCTGAGTTTTTGGCATGTACAACAAAATTATGCCAACAGGCCCTAAATCGGAATCGGTTTGTGACTACAGTATAATAAGTGGCCACCACCACCATAGAATCATATTTATGATTATTTAAATTATAGAAACAAAAATGTTGACACGAATTACGTTATAGGCCTATAAAAACTATCTATGTTTTGTATCTATAAAATGTAACATACAAAACAGTTTAACATTTAAGTTATTACTTTTTACTGTTTTTAAGGATATACTATGATTCTATTGTGGTAGTGGCCTCTTATTTTACTGCACCCGGAATTTGTCTCAAAGAGGATGATCATACAATTCCATAAATTAATTCACATTAGAGTGTGCTAACCTTTAACATGCTTATCTCTACATCTCAATTGTTTTACCATATCAATACCAAAGACTAATGAGGATTAAACTTCCAGAATTTCACCAGTAATTAAAACATAATTTTCTACTTATTCTAAATACAAGCAAATGACAAACTGATGAAGCACACAAAATAGGCTTGGTCCCACAAACTTGGGTCTATATTAAGAGAAATAGATTTGTTTACTTAAGCAGTTCATTAGTAAAGATATTCCCAAAATAACTGTTCATGACATTGCCTACTGTAAATTACAAAATTGATATGTATATGTCAGACTTTGAAACTGTCTTACCTTGGCAGTATTTTGGGTAAATCCTCAAACATGGCCTTCCTTAACTATGTAATAAAAGTAAATACATTTTATCAGAACTTGTAAATCAAATGGGATCATAACCTATAAACTGACTTTATAAGTTACACAATTTAAATTAAGACATTTTCCACTGTTATCAATATTTGAAGGTTTGTATACAATAAATTGTACATAATTGCACAATACTCTCACAATAAAGCATAAAGGTTCAGTATAAAATTGTAAATAGAAAATACAAAATACAGAAAATGGATGATAAGTTGTGTTTTATTACTTTTCAAGGTCTTAAAAAATAACAAATAACATGAAGTGCAACTGAATGTCAGTAGTCTGCATGCGAACTACAAAGATTAACTTAACACAGTAGTCGCAGATATACACATTTAAATCTTCCATCTTTATATTTATTGAACTTTTTATCATATTTGTAATTTGTTTATTTGTTGCACGAATCAGAATACAGAATAATTTGTCATCAAACTTAATATAATTAAAAAACTATACAACTTAAGGAAAGATGTATTTCTCAATTCAATTTTATCAATTTCTTAAAAAAGTTTATTTTATTTTGTCTTTTTATATTTAGTTTTGTTTTAAAACTTCAAATCAAATCAAATCAAAATCCTTTATTGCTCAAAATAACATTTTCATGCATTAGCAACGTCATTAAAGTATACACACAGGGCTAGCTTAACTAACTTATACAGTGTTACATGTTATGCTAAGTATACATCAAAGATAAAAAAAAAAACTTAGATTGCATTCCAATTTTTACATAGTCTGGGTAGGGTACGATAAGCGGACCCAGGCTTTATAAAACCTAACCTCATAAAAAACTCTCTGCTTCAGTTATAGTAGAAGCTGTAGCACACATACAGTCACATAGTTTTATATGGATTAAAAATATACTTAATTGGCCGTACGCAAAGTGAAAATGAAATATTCTATTCTGAGCTGTTGTCAATAGTTAAGTACATGTCCATACAATTAATGTTGTATGCCTTAAAAACTTTTAACTTGGAGCTTTAGATGCTTGCTGTCATCAAATAAAATATTGGAAAAAAGGCAGAGTATAAGGTCTTACGCTGCTAGGTGTAAAACCTGGATTTAACTGTTTAAAAATGCTATATAACAGAGACCGACTCTGTACGTCATTTTAGCTAAAAAATGCTACGAAAGCAGCCAGAAATCATTCCAGAATGCTGAAGAAAAATATTAAGAATCACGAATTAAAAGAAGAGCAGGACTGTGATACTCGAATGATCAAAATTCAAACTAAAGTTGTTGCTATTGTTGTCTCTAGTGTAAGGTACTACTTCTTTATATAAGCGATTCTCGAAAAACCTATTGTTACATATAAATGACAAACGTTGACAAATACAAGGAGTTATACATGTACAGTAATTAATTCCTTATTAAGTGCTAATTCCTTTCAAAATCGCCCTCTTAAACGAATCTGTATATATTGCCTATCAGTGAAGAGTGTCGAGCCGATTTATCTTTATCAGTGGCGTGACGTAATATACTATACTATAATGTACAGTAGCCAGCAGAAATATCATTACTAGACTACCGAACAAAGACAAGAGACTATGAATATTTTAATTCTAGCAGCAATACTGTCAGTAATCCTGCCCTTTTACTCTATATTTGTTCTATTTTGTAAGTTTTGCTATAATACATTTACCTCTTTTGGAACTTTATTTTAGCTGATATTAAATAAATTTCAAAGTCACCTTTCCACGCTTTGATCCCCCTAAAAATCTACTGCTTTGGCTATAGCCCTGTAAACCCATGTGTAAATCAAGCTCTGAATTGTCACATTCAAAATGTATAGAGAATTAAATTGTGTTAAATTTAAAAGTTTAAATTTGAAGACGTTGTTTATGTAATATTACTAAGTCTTCTTTTTAGTACCACGCTTTAGTAGAGGAAAAATGTAACCCCTATGAATGATTTAAATAAATTTGTGAAAGGTAAAATGGTTGTAATTTGAAAATGTTGCTAGAGATAACCGATCGTGATAAGCACGCACACAATGTCATAAATAAGGGTGCTACTGAGAATAGTAACATGTCCTATATGAGAGTTAAATTTGAAGAAGTTGTTGTTTATATTTATTTTGTTGTTGTTAACATTTTTTATTTCTATATAAATTAATTATTGTAAGGTGATAAAACAGTTCAATAAAAAAGAGAAACGACATAATTTTGATATTTAGTTAGCGTTGGAGTTTTGATTGACTGGATCTGGATTGATCTAGATGCCAACAAAATTCTGTGTATGCTTTGCAACAGCTGTTTTGTGTTCACCCAGATTTAGATGTTTTTTATCGTACTAGTAGGTATAGAGAGATGAGATTCGTCCTAATTTTGTGAACTGTGGTCAGTGTGGTGTGACTAGTGTTTTGAAATTTTTGTCCAGTTTGTGTTAAAATGAAGTATGATAATTGTCCAGTTTATAGTATTGTAGTTGTTTAATATTAACGATATTTTGAACTCAACTTTATAATGATGTTCTTCAAAGATAAATTGCTGTCTGCGGCTCAGTTAAAACGCCTGGGAGAACATAAATACAAGTATGATAGTTGTAGCCTCCTGGACCCTTATCTCCAAGTGTACTGGAACTGGTTAGTTAGCAAGGTGCCCATGTGGTTGGCACCAAATTTAATTACAATATTAGGACTCCTAGTGAATATTTTGACAACTCTTCTCCTTGTGTGGTACAGTTCTGATGCTAAATCTGAGGTAAGAGAAAAATCATTATTTTTCTTAGATTCTCTATAGGTAGGCTATGTTCTGAGTATAGGACTTTTCCTTTTGGAAATTAGTTTTGTTAAATTTTATGGGTTGTGAAATCTTCAGCGCAGAGTATGATAAGCAGTCTCTGTGGGTAGGGTGGGTAGACTAAGCGACCTACACTAGTTATTTGATTGCCATTATCGATTGGTTCGTTTGTTTTTGTCTGAAGGATAATCCGATATTACAATTTATTAAATTACCATATGATTTTAACTTAGTAATTTTAATGTAAACAATAAACAACAAGAAGTAACTATTATTTTGAGACTTTGAAAATGGTGATGAATATGAGCAAAATATGTAAGATATTTTGGATAGAGTACAATAAGCGGACCCGATTTTTTATATTGAAATTATCAAATGATGTTAATTATTATACCCATCGATATAATCAACCAATAGTAATTAATTAGTACAATAACTAAACCATCTGCTCCTTTTCATATTCTAAACAGTTTGTTCTGTACATAACTTCTTTTAAATAAAATGAGATAGTTTTAGAAAATTATACACAATAACACTAAAATATGATTTACTGTGTCTTTATTGGGGTTTAAGATGTTCGATTTGTTGTTAAGTTATCTTATTTATATGACATTTTTCCAATCACCGGTATTAATTTTTGTGTGATTAATGGTTTATGTGCTGTTTTATTATGTATGACATTTACTTATTTTGTTAAAATTATTTCTATTTATTTGAAATATGTGATTTTAGTTTAGTATTTTATATATGTTGATATCGATTGATAGTTCTATTATTCGAAATATAAAGTATTGATTATTGGGTACTTTGGGATTATACCGACCACACCCAGACATGAATCGTTATTTCACATTTCGTTTCTACTGATTACTAGATTAGCGTAGAACAATATTTCGTCAATATAAAACAGGAATTGTCTTATCGCAAACACCTCCCCATCCTCAGACAGAGGTCAAAGTCGAGCGTCTAGTAGATAACGTGATTGCAGAGTCTCGCCGCCCGTTCAGCTGGTGCATCGCTTTGTTGTACTTCCGTGTTTTTACCTCTACATTTCTCCAAACACAAAAATTCAACAAAAACAAACATTTACCAAACTAAACTTTTTATTAAAAAAAACACTCAAAACTTGTTTTTATTCTTGATCACATTCCGCCACCCAAAATGCGAGTGCCTCCGGCCATCAGCGCGGGCTTCGGCAGCACCTTCGGTGCTGCCCCGCGCTGATGTCGACGAAAGAAAAAACATCCCTCGAGATAGTACCTATCAGTAAAATATCAAATTCTAGAGGGGCTAATCAGAAATATAAATTGAATTGTAATGGAAAGGCAATGATGTACCGTGCAAATCACGTGATGCCGCGCGGCCTGCCGTAATCAGGATTCTCGAGAAAGATAAGATAACAGCGACAACAATACCGATCACAATACCTGGAAATGCTTGTAAGTTTGTAATTTTGTAATTGAAGAGTTGTTTTTTCGTTCTATCATGTTTGTTTCTATAAATTTCTATTTTTGTGTTCTTCATACTGGTGTGGTCGGTATAATCCCAAAGTACCGATTATTGTAATAAGCTTTATAAAACCCGGGTACCTGCTTATCGTACACTGCCTGATATTCCTCACAAGTGACGAGATTTGTTGTTGAAGTGGGTAGGGTACGATAAGCGGACCCGGTTTTTTATATCAATAGTGACAAACGATGTTACTTAATTATAACTAACCGTTACGGATATAAGAACAATAACTAATTTGCATTGACCTTAAACACTTTTTCATTTAACCCTTTGAGTGCTGGAGCATCGGGATTAGCGATCCTGCATTATATGCAAGAAATGCCAGAATCGCTATATGCGACTTCTGCAGTAACGCTTATATTTTTATCTAGTATTTATCTAAATTGGCTCAATGACTATACATACGCATTCCAAAGGCTTCAACGTAACTTTTGATGTAGGTTTTGTTGCATTCTGGTTAGATTCTGATTTTTACGGTGGTTGAAAAGTGAGCGTGTCAGTCGAGTTTAGAATCGACCGCTACGCGGACAAGCCGTCACATGTTTTGTTTGCGCTGCTGTTTATTTCACAAATGATATTGAAAGTTTTTAAGTTTAAATGGGTTTTGTAGTGTTTGTATCTTCAAATTATTTCGTTTGTGTATGTTGTTCTAGTCTGTGTGTAAGTAGAACAATGACTTGACCGTGAGTTATGGCGATCGTAAGCATCTTGGGGTAGGGTACGATAAGTGGACCCGGTTTTTTTTTTATATCGAAATTGGTAAACGATACTACTTAATCATAACCATCGATATAAACAATCGGTACTGATTAATTATTTTGAATAATTAACTTAAATAATCTACATCAACAGCTGTAACCACTTTCAAATAATACGAGTAAGGTAATATTTCAATTTTACATAAGTAACATTTGATTGTTAAAAATGGCAGTCAATTTTAGAAAATTACATGACATTGCTTTGAAAGATGATAAGACATGTTTTACGTGGCTTCAACATGTTGGACTCGTACAGAAAAACCGAGATTGTGAAATTTGTGGGAAAGAAACAACTGTAACTGGGAGAGGAGCAAATATGGTCATCTTCAGTTTTCCTAATTTTGGTTATAATAATTTGTTTGATCACTGTAAATATTAAATTCATATTTTTATTTAAAACACGTGATTGTTATTGAGGAATATAAATACTTTTATATCGATTGATAGTCTAGGATTTGAGATCCGAATATTAGTTATCAATGGTTACATTCTTATCGTACCCTACCCGCATCTAGTACTTTACTAAATACATTTGTATAGTTTTTGTGTTTGTTCAGTGATATTTATAAACAATGAGTTGTAAAAACATTGCTGACAATGAAGACCTAGTATTGCAGGCATTAGATTTAAGCATTAGCAGTGTAGACAATACACAGAGTGTTAGGTTAGGTTAGAAATTTTCTACTTTTGTAGTGGTTCATATTTTATTTTCCAAACTTTATTTATAAGTATAAAAAAGTTGTTAGGCCTATATGTCTTTTTCTAAAGAATTAAATGGAGTATGAGATAGAATAACTAAAAGTGAAAAAATGAAGTATTTCAATAACACCAAGTTGTGTTAAAATAAAAAACAATGTTTTGCTCATAAAGTTTTTGTTAATGATTTTTTTTATTTGTATAAAAATGTTACATAAGTAATCAATGTATTATATGTAAAGAGAATATATAATTATCTAAAATAAAACAAAAACCCAAGACATTATACCAATAAATAAATTTGTTATGAATTTTTAACCAGACCCTTGGAGAATCAGGCATTTTCACTCGGCATTTTATGCATACCATATAGCAAAACGCTGCGGCACTCAAAGGGTTAATAAACGTATTTTCTTTTGATAATAACAGACAGTAGAAAGCTCATGGAGGATCGTGAAACAAAGTTTAAAAAGTGGCATATCAACTGAGCTGCTTGCACATAATCTCTGTGAGCATTTGTACAAAAGACGAGTTTGGTTTTTGGAGAAGATGTTTCAACAACTTCTCGGGAGCAGTTAATCATTACTACCCAGGAGAAAATATATAAATAATATACATATTCCGTATTTCCTGTATAAATGCAGTTAATCATTGCTACCCATGAGAAAACATCAATATTTACGCGTATTCCGTATTTCCTGTATAAATGTTTTTATATTATCATTTTATTATTATTTATGAGTTTTTCCTATTTCCAGTTCTAATTGTTTGTTTGATAGAGCTCATTCATTATTTATGAGATTATTGCTATGTGCATTATATTAGTTATTTTTATTTAAAATATGATTGTGATTATGACTATAGATATGTTGATACGATTCATAAACGCGTATTAGATAAATGAATATTAAGTATCGCTAATTGTACTAATCGATATAAAAATCCAGGTCTGCTTATTTTACTCTATCTGTTTAAGTGGCTTCAACATGTGGGTTTGGCTCCTGGTAATTCATGTGGAGAATTCTTTCCGCCATTTCACAAAAGCAGTTACTTGTTGATATCAAGCTGAGCAAGTTGTAAATATTGTGAGGTTTCTTTGGTAATCTAAGTTTAGGCCATAGTGGGTTTTGTTGTTTTGTAATGTTATTGTAAAATTTATGTTTTTAAAATTGTAATGTACGAGATTCTTCTTGTTACGTCTCGGTTTTTATATCACTTAATATTCATCATATGGGTAAATTTTAATAAGTGAGCTACACTCTTTATTCGGTTATTTTTATTGAATGGTTCGATTGTTTTCTTCTGAATTAATAATTAGGCCTAGATATTACAATTTTTTAAACAAAACTTATGATTCCTACTTATTAGTTACAGCCATTTGTCATGTAAACAATAAACAGCAATTAACCAATTTGTTGAGAATTTGAAAATGACAATGAATATGAGGAAATTATGTAGTAAATTTCTAGATATATATGTGGGTTTAGCTACTGCCTTCACAAAAGCAGTTGCTCTCTGCTATCCGCGCAATTTATAAAGATGTAACGTACAGTATTAGCCATAATAAACAGTACTGAAACTGAATCAGCTTTAGTTGCCTTCTTGATTAGCTGATTCAATTTTCGATTGTTGCCACAGTATTGTGTTCATTACTTCTTTTTTATTTGAGTTAGTTTTTGGTGCTAACATCGGTAGAAAAAGTTTTTATTGTATAGCATTATTTTCGCTCATACAGAATTGGACGTGCCGGTAGGCCAAGCTTGTCATACGCTGCATTACGTTTTCAGGAACATTTCCACAAAAACCCGCCTAGTAATGCTGTGATTGTTAGTGTTGTTGAAAAATTTCGAAGATCAGGTAGTGTTTTGACACAGCGAAAGGCTTTTCAGGTCGCCCAACTACCGCATGTACAAATGAAAACCACGGATGAGTGTTGCAGCAAGTGGTTCAGTCACTGAAATGAAGCCTAATGTGAGCTTCTCCTAAACTGAATATTGGCAATACGTCAATGCGAAGAATGCTCAAAAACATTGGTAGTTTTTGTGGGGATATATCCCTACAGGATACAAAGTCCAGTTTGTATCCCTACAGTATACAAACTGGACTATCTTTGAACTGAGAAACAAACTAGCTAGAGTTCAGTATTGTGCTTAAATGTTATTAATATGCTATGAGGAACCTGAGTTTCTAAGTGATGTATGGTTTACAGATGAATGTAATGCGCACCTTAAGGGTTTCATAAACAAGCAGACAAAACGTTTCCTTGGATTTGAATGTCCTGACATTTTTGTAGAGAGGCCACAGCATGTAACCATTTGGTGCGCTGTGTCTGGGAGGGGTGTAGTGGGACCATACTTTTTTGAAGGCAACAATGGAGAGACTCTTACTGTAAAACAGTATCGATAAAGGGTCATTCTTGATTGTTTTCTGAGAGACCTCAGGATATTTTCCGCGAGGACCCACCATCTACCATCGTTCAACTCAAAGAAAAAAATAACCATGTGTATTAGGAGAATGGAACAACCCCTATTCATAAAAATGATGCAAAACCTACTAGAACGGTATGAGTGTTGCTTTAAACTGAAAGGGGGTCATATTGAACATGTTAATACCCGAGTTTAACAGATTTTTGCTTCTTTTGACTTGTATTTTTTGGTAAAATCTATATGTAATGTTACTGTGTTTACCATAATAAAATATTACCATTTCAGTACTGTTTATTTTGGCTAATACTGTATTTTTTATGTGTAGTTCTAGGCCATAGTTGGATTTGTTATTTTGTTATGTTATTGTTCAAATTATGTTATTAAAAATGTAATGTATTATTCTTGTTGTTAATGTATTATAATTTTTGTTTCGTATGATTAAAATATATTATCGAATTTGGATAATATATCGAGAAGTTCAATAATAACAATCGAATGACAAGTGTAGGTCGCTTATTACAGTCTCCCCCATCAAATACTGGATAACAGAAATATCAATCGATTTCAACATACTATCCAAAGTGTTAAATTAAAGTCATATTTGGTTTAAAGGAATTAATTACATACATATAATAACATAATCTCATAAATAATAAAGAAACTATAACCATAAAAAACACACAATTAAGACTAGCCATAGGACAAATCTCGTTAAATGTGAAATTAATGACTGGAGTGCCAAAAGTCGAGTTTCACGTTATTAAGCCGTTCATATCGTCTTCTTGAATAAAACAATAGACTATAAGGTCTAAGATTAAATTTGGAAAAGATAAATAACTTAATGAAGTTGGCTGAAGTATAATAAGCAGCCACCACGACAATGGAATTAACTAACAACTAAAAATATCCAAACTATCGAATATAAATCATTTGACTTGTAGATATTCATAATTAATAATGGACAGCTATTTTATAGAATAAAAATATTATTTAGTACGTAATCTTAAAAGCCTAAAACGTACTTTGGTTCAAAATTATTAATCCAAATTATTATTTAAAAAAGTAATTTTGTGTTTATGGTATTTGATTAATAGCCGGCTGGTTGCAACTACAATGGTGATGTACATTGTTATTTGTGTTATAAGGTGTCAGACACGTTTATTCTTCCAAACTATTAAAAAGTAATGAAATGTTAACACTAATTTTATAAATACATAGCCTAGATAAATTTTTATTCATCATTATATTACTATTTTTAAGAAATCAACAGCCAAACTATACTGTAATTTGAATACATATCATGTAATTTGGTTTCCATAATTATATCGAAGATTCGTTACTTACCAACTGTTCCACATGTATCAAACAGACGAAAATCTTGCAATGCTATTTTGCTTAGTTTTCTAAAGTCAAACTAGCCTATAGTTTTTATTTTGATGAGGTCTCTTTTAAATAGGCCTATTATATTTACAACCTAGAAGCGTGTTCACAGTTGGTACAGATGATTTAGATTAAGTAATTGTTTAAGTTTACTATCAGAATTAATTGGTTATATTGTTAGGTGTAGATTAAAGTAATACCATTTATTGTTTACGTTATTAAAAAACATGTTCACTTATTGTGCTATACCCAATCTCATACTAAGCGTGTCAATGGTATCAGTGGACTTGTTTGTTGAAGTTTAAAACCATAATTTCAATGTTTATAACATATTCCACACTTTTCTCTGGACAAAACTAGCCTATCTTGGTATATCATTTTAGGGAGTAGTAATCACAAATAACATCTTTTTAGGTGGTGTTGATCATAAATAACATCTTTTTAGGTGGTGTTGATCATAAATAACATCCGGTTTCTAATATTAAAAGTTGGGGTAGAGTAGGTTAAGTGGACTCGGTCTTTTATATCGATATTAGCTAATAACTCCTTTGACTCAAAAGCAGTATGGGAATGTAAGAATGCACTAGTGGAACTGGCAAAGAGAAGCAAAGTTGCCCTTGGCTTGGTGCTGGGCTATAGACGATCATGAGAATGAAACAGCAGACAGACACCCTTGCCAAGATAGATTCTGAAAGGCTTTGGGTAGGACCCCAGAGCTAGGCTGTGTAGTAGCCTTCTTCTATAGCATAGCTCTAGTAAAAGATTCGGAAAAAGAAGGTTAGATCCATAACCGTAAAAAGACTTCGGTACTTATGGGAAAGGATGGTCAGCACTCCTTGAACAAATTAAGGAGGATATATGACTAGTATTAGGGATGCTGACTGGACATGGCCCTCTTAGAAAACATCTGATAGAGGTGGGTCTAGGCCAGACTGATGAATATAGACTCTGGGGAGAAGCAGAAAGAGCAGATTTTATTTAACTTGCTGTTAAAATTACATGTCTTCATGACAATCGGTTAAGAAGCAATGTCAAAAAGATAAAGGCCACTCTATCCCTATGCACTACTTGTTATTACGCGATATAAGTAGTTTTAGATTAGCCTATGTTATCATAAATATCTTCTTCTTCTGTGGGGCGGCCTACTGCCATGCACTTAAGCCTCAAGGGAGTTTTGCGAGTAGTACTAAAGTTAAAGGTAATCTTTACGAGCACTCATGTGGTCTGAGCTAGAATTTTGGTTCTATCTCAAGGAATATTTTCTTTTTTCGCCATAAGCATTTTGGATTGGTACTCTCCGACTTCAGATCATGTTCCAGTTCATAAACTTTTCCAGTGTCAGATCACGTTGGTGTTTGTTCATATCTTTTTTTTTAAAGAAGATGATGATTCCCTTTTTAAGCATTATTCTGTTCCTCATGGGTCACTCAACTGTGCAAGGATCTTATCAAAGAGAATAAGGGAGAGAGTCAATGTAGGACAAGGTTGATGGCACTGATAAAATGTGCAACGATCACAGACTAGATTTAAAACCTGCATTATCCTAACTCAGACCCAAAGTCCTTCTTAGACCACTCGGCCTTTGGCACTCCCACATGCTGTATCTGTATGGCTTGAAAATTGAGAAATTCTCATGTTTAGGTGTGATCTAAAGTTTTGGCATTACTCAAGAAAAGTTTTTTGTTTTGTTAGAAGTCTGCTTGTGTTATATATTTTACTTAAACGTGTATAGCTGAAATGGAAGTTTATTTGAACTAATTGCGATTTGGTTTAGACTTTCAAATAAGCGTTTTAATACCATAATAATTCAAGATTAGTATGGTGTTAACCAATTTTTTACCAAGATGTCAGATGATCGGGAAATTTTGGCGATACAAACTTAGAGTTATTCTTTTATTTCCAAGCTTTTCATGTGATTTAGGCATTGGAATGGCTTGTAAATATAGTATTTGCAGAACAAATCACGTGTGATACCTTGACAAAAAGAACTTGAGCTTGAGGGTGTGGCACTTGGCTGGTGTGGTATTAGGCCAAAAGTTGTGAATCATCTGAGAGGATTGAATCAATATCGTGGTGAAGTATCCTGTCTCCAACGGCCCACAATTAGGATGTTTTCACCACACTGCATACCTAAACTTCTAGGTAGTACTCCTTGGTAACTGTGTGGTCTTCTGAAGCGTATTGGTCTTGTAATTGGGCTTTTGTTTCGTGATCATAAACCTATGTCTTATCGGCGGTGATAACTTTTTTACAAAAATTGGAGGTAATAGTCTTATACAAGCTTTGTGCAACTTCAAATGCCTCTCCTTTTGATCATCGGTGAGCAATTTTAGGATGAATTTCACAAGCACTCATTTCAAAATCCAAATCCTTGGACAGAATGTCAGCAACAATGGATTTTGGTATATCTAAATCTTTCTCCAACTTGAGCACTTTTTGAGCGATTGTCCACTTTTATCGCTAACCACACACTTTCAAGTTTTTGGATTGATGAAGGCTGACCAGGAGACTGATCACTTTCAACCGAACCGGGGCTATCTTTCAAACAAATGGTTGAACCACAATTTCACGGAAGTCTGAGATATGGCTTCCTCCTGAAAAGTTTGCAGGATCATTTGAGTATCTCTACACCCGTATTCCCAAGTTTGAAACAAGACTTAATGCAAATTCACTGATCTTCACATTCTGTAACTCTTGATAGAAAAATCTGACAAAAGCTTGAGAAAACACGTGCAATGAACATTGATGGGCAGGTACTTATTAAAGGTGTGAATGAGTACTATTCTTAGTGCAAATAGAAGGGTACAAAGATAGTGCATGCTGAATCTGATAAAAGTAGCTGTATAGATAAGGAGTAATCACCGAATATAGGATACTTCGATATAGGTATGACTTTTTAATAAGTTGACAGTACCATACAGAAATATGCCCTATAACAGATTTAAGACAACTATAGAAGTTTTAAAAAAATAATGCATACTACTCAGTTAAGGAGTATGAAGAGGATAATTTAGACAGTTTAGTATGGCTTATAAGTAGGCCTAATCTAGGCTAACGTATTATTTTTATTATGTTTAATTTTAGTAAAAATTGACTCAGTCTATTACACTGTGAACTGTGTTTAATGACATTTAAGATTCTGATTCTGATACCTTCTGGACAGCCCTTGAATTATAACAGGTACCATATAACAGTTAACTTACTATAAAACCTGCTATCTTGTATGTACACAAAGACAACCATCTTTAACAGTAGATTATGGTCAAAGAACATGAAGTATGACTATAGACTAAATGGATTTTTATTGAGCAATTCTGAACAAAATTTGAAGCATCAAACGTTTATCCCCTTAATTTTAAAGTAAATTATTTCAGCTTGGGAAATCCTCATCAATTGCTCAGCAGACAAAGTGCTTGCTGATTTATTCACTGACATTCAAGTAATTACTTCATACTACCTAATTTTACCCGACTATTAGTGTCTGCAACAAAGAATCAGCTATTTACTGTTTAGTCTAATTGTTTAGTATATTGTGATTTAACTAAGCTAAACTCTTCTTATTTGTTGCAATTTTGAATATATGAGGTACATTTGGTTTTAGGATAAAATTTACAAATTTAAGTATTCTTGTAACATTTTTATGCAGCTTGTGGTGTTTAGTGATTTGGCATAACAGTTTTTATAAATACATTTTTAGTTCATTAAGAATACATTACTATGACATTTCAGTTAATTAGAGTCGTGGTAAAAGTCGTAAGTGTTTTAAGTGTTGTGTCCAATACTAAACTTTTTCCAGGCACCTAGATGGGCGTTCCTGCTGTGTGCCCTGGGACTGTTCGTATACCAGAGCCTTGATGCCATCGACGGCAAGCAGGCTCGCAGAACCGACTCTTCCACACCTCTAGGCGAGCTGTTTGACCACGGCTGTGACTCGATATCAACAGGTAAGAGCTTTCTGCATTGTATACTTTGTGGAAGTCGTAAGATTTTAGAATTGAAGACATTTTCTGTACTTCCACAGGTACTTATATTCTACTTCCAAAACCTTTTTTCTATGTAGCAGCTTGTTTATCTGCTTCTTTTGTTAAATGCAGACATACGGAAAATAGACCAAACAACCATTTGTTTATTGATATTGCTGTGTTTGCCTCTATTTATTTTTTATTGAACAAAGTTGAACACTGTGACCCAATAATACTCTCTTAGCTCTTTCTAGGTTTGGCTTAATTAATAAATAAACTAATTGATAAAATTTTCATTAATCCTAGAACAGTTGTTGAATAAAACTATATTATCTATAGTATCTATATTAAACTGTACTTTAAAACTGAAAATAAGATAATATGCTGTTTTCATATAGCGACTTGATACACAACTTGTCAATTATTTTAAAAGATATAACTCTTGATAATTTTGAGAATATATGGTCTGTATGAGCCTGTCAACTTAACATATTATAGATACTAAAGATTTAGTCCTAAAAACCACTTCCTTTTCAATGTTATTGTTGTCTATAGTTCTTAATGTAAATGTAAAACATCTTTTCAGATTATTGTCATTAAGTAAAAATCCATTTGTTCTGAACCAAGTAGTAACCTCTGTTATAATGGCTTGAGATAGTAAATTAAGTTCATTCATTTAGATTATCATCAGTATTTAAAAACTTAGTATTGTCAGCATATAATAAGGATTTTGTGTTTATTTAATGCTAATTAAAAATAAGAGTGGTCCCAACACAGATCCTTGAGGTATTCCCCATTCAACAAAAACATTAAGGGGTTAATGGTTGTTTATTGTCAAGCTAGTTTTTATTTAATTGAGTTGAGTTTATATCCAAGAAATATATTTTCATAGTTTGTTGTTTTACTGTGTAATACAGTTGTTCACTGATTTAGTCTTGTGTTGTTTTACTGTGTAATACAGTTGTTCACTGATTTAGTCTTGTTTAGTAAACGTTATATAATCCTGTTGAGGTACACTAATAGTTCACACTTGTTGCAGTGTTCGTTGCGTTGTCAGCATGTATTGCAACACAGCTGGGACACTGTCCTGCCTGGATGTTCTTCCAGTGTTTCTGCGCATTGACTCTGTTCTATTGTGCACATTGGCAGACTTATGTTTCAGGTGAGTCCTCTTGACTAAAACAAAATTTTTTAGCATCTATTACAACAGAGCTGGGGCCACTGCACTGCCTAGAAGTCTTATTCTGTTGAACAAGGCAATGAGTCACAAAACGTTCTGATAAGGCAACACAATATATGGCAATGGGTTTATGACTCAATGGTCATCTTGTTTTACCAGTTTTACAATAATCTCCGAGAGTTTCGATGTTTTCCTGCAAATAATTTGAGTCTAGACAATCTTTTTGATACAATTAGGGAGAGGTTTTCCAGTTACACCGTAGATTTCTTGATTAGGAATGGTGTTTTGTGTTTCTGTTATATGAGCCAGTGAGAGGAAAAGTGGTTACAAGTCACTTTTTTATAGTTTTGAGATTCTGAAGGGTTTACTAAAAGGAGTACTATAAATCTATTCATCATAATAGCTTTTTACTCTATGACAAAATTGGTTACTCATATCCTGATTTATCATTTCATATATCAAAATATGTACTTAATGAATGCAATCGATTAGTAACAATTTGCAGTTTTTTTCAAAATTGACTTGTACCACTTTTCCAAAACATATTTCGGGTAAATAATTGTTTGACAATGTAAGAAATTGAAAGAACTCATTTATTTTGCCATTAGTTAGCTACAAAAACATTGAACAATAATAAGTTAGCCTATCCTTTAGTCCTTTTCATCATCGGATTCTGATTCATTGCAACGATCGATGATGGGGGGTGTCGTCAATTCCTTCAGGCTGATTTCCAACTGTCAGGTCTGTGTAGAAACTATGGTGGATGGGAGGAATGAAGGCTAGGAGATCCATCATGTCCTTTTCTTCGCTGCTGTAACCGGACGAGGTGACGAGTACAGAGCTTCAGTTGTGATACTTGCGAGGGATACCATTCGCCTTCCTTTTTTTGCTGGGGTGATGTCAAGACAATCAAATGGAATGTCATCATTCAGTGTCTCCTTGTAAAAGATCTCTTGAAGGGTTGGTCCCTAACATACCTCAACCATTGGATACTAAAACCAAGATACTTTGTGTTTATCTACATTGGTTTTTCTTCTAGTAATTGATCTTTCGAGCGCTCTGAGTGGAATTTAAAGTCTTCTCGGTTCATGATTTTAACCACAAAGGGCTTCTTCTTCTTTGACTTTGTTATGGTATCGTACCAATCACGAGGAGAGTACATTGTTTTTCCTTTAGAATACTTTTTCTATAATGCCAAAATCTGCGTCATTAGGCAGAAATGAGTGTCCGCTGACCATAAATTTATGATCTACTGTCTGAATTTTACAATTCTCTTGTTGAATAAACTGCATCATGGTGAGAGCAAGCTTGATGTTGCGGTTTTGCCCGCCACAGCTATCGCTGAACATTATTACATGACTAACATCATTGGAAACATTGTGACTTAAGTGCTCTGTAATACAAGAAGCAAGCTCTTGAGATCCTCGGGAACCTTCAACTTCATTCCAAACATACATGAAAGCTGAACTATCTGCTAGCTGATGACAGCCCAGATTGTACACATACATGTTTCTTTTGTAGTATGCAATTGAACATGTCAAATTTGGAAAAGCTAACGCCTTCTGAAGATCAAACGTAAATGAATAAACGTTGGAATTGTTCTTGGATTCTTCTTTCGCTGCGTCTAGTTTCTCTCCTTGCAAGGTCTGCTTTTCTCAAATGTATTTCCTTCATACGTTTCAATATTTCTCTTTTCTTCTTCATCTTCAGCTATGGCTAGTTTCATTTTGAACGTGTCACATTTCACACACGTATCCTTGTGAGGCTGATGAAAGTGCAAATTGAATTCAAAATTGAACACTTTTCTTGTACATTGACTCTGATAGAGGTTGTGTGTTCAAAGTATAGCAATGATTCTTGTACAGATTGTACATCTCTCTAATGTTAAGAGATTCTGGTAAATACTTGCGGTTCGGATTGTGACTTCTTGTATAATGTGATTCATACGAGGGAAATGAAGAAATATGATTCTCTGAGTATTTTCAGTCTACCTTCATCGGTTTTGTTAACAGAAACCTGCTTCCCCCTTAAATCGCTACCCGGCTCTTTTCCCATCTGTAATCTTTTTGAGGGCTCTAGAAGCTCTTCCGTTTGAGATTTGAAATGTACCTAAAAAATTACTGCTTGCACACTTTAACGTTTTTGGTAGGTAATTGTAAGTGGTACCTTACTGTTCGATTTTTTATTCCTCTAGAGCCATCTCTTATTCGATGAGTAATCGGTGTTGACTGCTGGCAAAGTCCACAAATATAAGCATTTTGTGCTTGAAAACTGGCCATATCGTAAAAACTTCTGGAATAAAATCTTCCTTTCTTCTTCGGCTTCCAATTCATTGCATTTGTTTCTGCAAGAAGGCTGACATGGTTCATTTACGAATATTTTTTGCGCCACCTTTTTGCCTTTTGCTGTGAAATACTCCTTCCCATAAGCACGTTTCATTTTCCGCTCTGTTTTTTTTGTTATATATTCCTTTTACGTTTTTCTTGTTTTGGCATCAGCAACAACTGCGATATTGTGTTCTGTAACAAAACAAATTCTTTGTAGGCCAACAATAGTATTTCAAACTAAAAGAAAACAAAATATATGTTAGTTTTCGAGCTATTATGGGTGGTTTGTCACGTACTTTATCTCATAGCTTTGGAATAGCTACAACACTTTGGGATAACAGTTTTTCTAAAGATAAGATTTTAAATAGGCTACTCAAATAACCAATACAATGTTTAAAATTTGTGAGGCCTTTCGCCAGGTAGGCTGACATCTACGGACAACTCAAAATGTAAAACATTGTATTGGCCTATTTGAGTATTTTAAACCTTATCTTTTTATTATTACCAATACTACAGCACAATCTGCAATATAAACAGTTTTTTATGTTGATTAATGAATAAGAAGAGATAATAAAAAATAATTATGAAATATCCGCACCTGAATTTTCACTGAACAGAAGAGATGTTCTGTGGTATCCGCTGCGCGCCTGCGGTTTTCATGATCTAAAAAAATAAACTCAAATTAGGATTTGGCAGTTATAATTGGATGGTAATTATATCCTAATATTGTATGGCCTATAAGGCATCTGCCCAAAATCATGGGCCTATCTCATATGCAGAGATAGGCATAGGCATGGCCTATCTCTGCTTGTGTAAACAACAGCCCACTAACTTAGTGATAGGCCCAAGCTAAGGTTAATTTTCTAACTTTGCTAGACAATTGGAATTCTCAATCCACTATAAATTAATCTCTTTAAAGTACAATAATATTACAGGCCAAGTAATATTCAAAATACAATAAGTAGGCCTATTGCCTATTGAGGTTATAAAAAGTGAGGTTAGAGATAGATTAGAAAGCATAGTTACCTGTACTTTCAGCATCAGATGGAATGTATTCTGATCCTGAATCCAATAGAATTGAAGGAG
>NW_025780105.1:0-51257 GCF_021130785.1 Homalodisca vitripennis | reverse complement strand
TATTAAGACAAGGAGATCCAAATAGTATAAAAAATCTCTACAACCAAATGAAAGAATCTTTGAATATTTTATACAACGGAAATCAATTTTACTACAAATATGGCAGAATCTCGACTGATTTATAGAATATCTAAATTACACGATGAAAATGTTTCTAAAATTTTAACTAAAAACTCTCGATTTATTATATTTTGTTTGTAAATGTTTAGCATAACTAGGTAAACCATCGTAGAATTTTTTTTTCATATTCACAAGGCATTTCGTTTTTATAACTTTCGCTGAAAATTTTTTTAGCAAAATCTTTGCAAAAAGCAATCTTTTCTATCTTTACTATACTGCCAGTTATTAAATTCAGAAATATTTTAAATTTCTTTACAAAAGTAACAATTTTTTTCTTCTAAAGTTAATTTGTCCATTTTTAACGTATAATTCCTTACAATAACAGTCTTTTCTATTCTCTTCTTGACACTTTGTACATTTCTTTTTGAGACTCCATTTAAATAGAAAAAATTTATTACACGATGAAAAATGTTACTAAATTTTTATTAAAAAAACTCTTGACTTATGATATTTTGTTTGTAAATGTTTAGCATAACTAGGTAACCATTGAAGAACTCTTCCACATTCGCAATGAGTCGGTTTATTTTGACTTTCTCGGAAAATTCTTATAGCACAATCCTTACAAAAAGCTTGTTTTTTATCTTTACTATAATGCCAGTTGTGAAAATTCTGAAATATTCTTAATTTCTTTACAAACGCAACATTTTTTCTCTTCTAACGTGTAATTTTTCTATTTTTTCGTATAGTTCTCTCTCATATTTACTACGGCAATCCTTACACATAGACCCTAATCCTTCTTTTTTATTCTTATTTTTATAAAAAGCTTCAAAATCTTTAAATTCTTGACACTGTGTACATTTCTTTTGAGACTCCATTTATATAGAAAAAATTACAGCTTTGACTTTCTCAATTCATATTCATAGAAATTTACGGTTATTTCTTCATTATTTAAATCTTTTATACTATAAGTTACAGGATCTGTGTTATTAATTTGATAAATTACAAAAGATTTCTCTTGACCAATTGTTCTTATATTTGCTCGAAAATGTTTGTTTTTTACTAACAATTCTTACATGATCATTGACTTTAAATTTAGTTTTTCGTGTGAATTTCTGGTGGAACATACTTAAAAAACCGACTCTAATAACTCTTTTTCTGCATCTTTATCTACGTCTTTAGGCTTCATTTTGATTGTGCTATGAACAGTATCGTTATATTTCTTTACGATTTCTTGAAGAATATCGATCCATTTAAAGTTTTTATTAATCTCAAAAAGAACCTTCATTCTTTCATTTTGAGTTCTGTTATATCTCTCTACAATACTTGATTTCTCTTCGTTTTCAGTATGATAAATCTTAATGTTGTATTTTCTCAAAACTTCGTTAAATTCTTTATTTTTTAAACTCTAAACCCTTATCTGTATGAAGTAGATTTGGCGGTTTGTGATTGATCTTTATCGCGTCTTTTACTATATCTTCGAAGGCTTTTTGAAACATCTTTACCGTTTTTTTCTTTTGATAGCTCTTGACCAAGCATATTTTTGAGAAAGTATCAATAACATTTTAACATATACTTGAATCCATCATTTTTGATCCGAATAGTTAGACATTATTACTAAATCTGCTGCCCATAAATCGTCAATTCCTAATGTTATAATTTTTTCTCTTTTTTAAACTTTTTTCGTACTGGTGCATGAATTTCTCTAGCTTCAATCTCTATTTCTTCTTTATTCTTCAATTCTTTCTTTACTTGTTTTTTCATAAGGATTCTTTATATATTTACTCTTATTTGTCTTACATTTTGAACATTTTGCTGCAATTCTATACAATCCGTTTTGAGTTTGAACAATCTTAGCATCGATATTTTTCGTTTTTTTCTTACATTTTGTGACAGTGAATCAAATCCATTTACATATCTAAGATTTCGCTTCATAGCCATACGGTACTGTATCAATCTTATTTTCTAGGACAATTCTCTTATAATCTTTAGCGCTCAGTGCCAACTTGTTTATAGTAACGGTATACAACTCATGTTTGTAGCTTCTAATACAAGTCATCTCTCTAAATTCTTCTTTATCTTCGAACAAACATCTCTTCAAGTTTTCGATATTTATTGTTTTATTTACAACGCTTCTCTTAATTCCTTTACACCTAACTGGATTTTTATCTAGATATTTGTACGAGTACCTTTTTGATCTCAATCCACAAAATTCTTCTAAGATTTCGCCATTTAGCTCGTCTTTAAATTTTCCAATAACTTTCTTTCTTGTTTTTAGTAGCGAAACAGTCGTGATCTTTTGGAAAATCGCTTGTATCAAAGTCATCTATATTTTCTTTAATAATTTTGTAAGGATCACGTTTCAATTCTAGAAAATAACTGTCTGTATCCATGTAACACAGATTCAAATCTGGATCAAACCTCTTTAATTTATCGTAATAAAACTCGTACATTAGCAATTTTGATAGGTCAAGAACTGAAAATCCTATGTAGATCGGTTTGTTAAATTTAACCTTTTGTTTAATACATGTGACTCGCTATACAGTTGTCGTCAAAGATAGTGAAGCTTTTGAAGTTCGTTTTCTTGGCCTGTTTCATTGAAAATTCTTCATTTCCTAGTCTAATATCGCATCTATTTCGCACATTTTCCATACTTTTTTTTCCAAAAACTGAGTTGTTCATCAGCTTATAAAAATCCTTCTCAAAGTCACTTGTAGCTTTGGTCCTCATATTAGTATTAAAATCAATGTACTCTTTCATAAAAGGCTTCTGATCGAATGCAATAACTCTATTCACATGTTTCAAAATCATACCTTGTTCCAAATAGAACTTCAAATTTCTCGAATGAACAACGTATTCAGTTTTATCCAGTAGAGTTGTGCAAAGTTTGTTTTTAAAATGTTCTGGAGCAAGAGGTAAATCCTTGTGATGTTCGTGTAAATTCGTTGGATATCCAAGATCAACTTCGAGAATATAGCCATAATCTTCGTCGCCAGTGAGTTCCAAAATTGTTTCTTTCCATTCTGCAGTTGTGTAAGTTTTTGGATCCATCCACTTGATATCACTAAACGGCAGTTTTTGCATTAGGCTATACCCATAAAGGTTATTAGCATCAACGTATAACAAATAGTTTTCGGGCTTTGTCTTATCGAAATCTTTCAAATATTTGTTATTTGCTTTAACATATCGCTTAATACACTGAGAAATGCCCCCGCGAATGCCTTTTTCAATCATCAAATACATATTATAATCGTTAATTAGCTGAAGCTCAATTTTCGTTAATTTTAACATTGCGTCCCCATGCGAGACTGGGAGCTGTTAGATAGTGTGCCGGATCGAGTTTATAACAATTAAGGCAAATGTTTCTGAAATTTTCGAATATATCAGCAAGCAATTAAAACATCTTGGATATTGTACAAATCAGAGTAATTTCCAAGATTTTTCTCTTTTAATTTGTTCCAAACGCTCAAGTAGTGTTGATAATCTTTATCAGATATGCTCTCGTCTGTCAAAAGTGAATAGAAATCTTGAATTTTCAGCTGTTCTGTGTAATCAAGTTTTTCAATACTATCGATAAATTCGTAAGGAAATATTCTTTTTCCAGATAGAATTTTAAAGATTTCTTCTTCGTCATTTGGCTGTCTTTCTATAATTTCATTCAGTCCATCCTGTATAAAATGATTTGTATGTTTGAAGTCTTCTTTCTTTAAATTTTTCGCTAATTTTTCAATAGACGAGGCCATGAATCTAAATGTGTCTACGAAAGAGAACTTTATAAATTTTCTAGGTTTATCACAAACTCATAGCCATATCCAGAATTTACTGAATAATTTATATATTTTTTCTTCTGAGTTTGCGATCAAATCAACGTTTTCCATATTTCTTAGCTAATTCTTTTATGTACAAATGTGTGTTTTGTGGAAATTTCAAATTCAGATTGCAACATGCATGAGCTGCGCCTCGAAACTTGCCGGTTAAATGACAATGATCTCTCACTTTATTATAACTCTTATCTTTCCAACTATCAGGAGTAAAACCATACTGAATTGACCCAACATCATAAGCAGACCATTCACAGATATGACAAACGTTTGAATTTTGATACGAAATTTCTTCTTCTTCTGTCAATTTCATAGGTTTCATGTTCTTAGAATTATATTTTTTCGCTATGTATTTCGATAATTTATTGAGTTCTTCAAAACAATTTTGTCGGGACGTTTTTCAAATCTTCTTCATTTTTGGCACGATAACATATCGGTTTGTACATGCGATTGGTCACATTCGACACTAAATATAGAGTAAAGCCATAAGGAATGTGCCTCTGAATCTTGGTTGTAGTTTGATCTTTCTGGATTGTTCTTACATGTCGGAATCTTTTCCAATATGCTCTCAAAGTCCATATAAATTACGTACGGATGGTTAAATTTTTTTCTGATAATTAGTAAATTTAGTTGTTTGACCTGGAAATGGCATAATTGGCTTACAAACTTCATGATTTTTACAAATTTCTAAGTGATCTGTTTAAATCTCCAGATTTGTAAAAATGGCTTAAACATCTTCTACACAAAAATTTTCTTTCTTTATGTTTAGACAACTGCGAAGAAACAAGCTTATTTAAATCGGTTATCAAAACATATGAGATTTATCATCTTGTTTAACATACAATAAATCAATGTTTGTTTCAGCGTCATATTTTTCAGAAATTTGTAAGGGAACAATGTTAATATTTTCATCAAAACTGTAGACATTGATAGACATTGTTGGATACTTATACTTGGAATTGTAGCTTCGTTTTTCAAATATTTGTATATCTTTCAGAGACATTGGATACTCAAAACCTGAAAATATTTCGTCATTCACAAATTTTTCGTATTGCTTTACACGTTCACAGTCTCTTTCTGGTTTTTCAATAGCACATCTTATTGAGTAAATAAAGCAAAAATCATCTCTATTTTTTATATTTATACAAGCTTTTTTATCTTTGATATTCTTTGGTAAATCGATGTATGATCCTGCATTCATCATTTCGTGTTTGTTAAGGCTCAAAACTAGTTTGTTTACAACTTTTAAATGTCCATCCGGAACCTTTATTTGGATTATTCGTTTGTTCTCGATGTGTTAATTTATTAAATTGCTTAGTAATAAAGTCGTTTTTACGTCAAAGATTTCGTCTGCTTTGATAGTAAAATACATTAGACATGTTTTGCGGTTCACCATTCACTAAAGTTCGTTCGTATTCACATTCCAAAGAGAGATAGCCCTTCATATTTTTAACATTTTCTTGAAATTTTTCTATTAAATCTTTAATTTCTGGGCGCATAATTGAAAGATATTTGTAAATTGACATAAAATTATCGCTCAAATTCGTTAAAATGTATTGCTTGAAAAGACCTTTCACAGAGGATAAAACTTCAACATCTATGATATTTTCAGGTTTTTCGTGAAGAGTTTTATCAATGTTTTCAATGATTTCAGACTTGGTTTTATCGTTAGTACCGATAGCCAACTTTTCAGCTATTGAATGAAGTTTTTCATCATTAAATAGGTCGAGATTTTTCTTTTCAACTTTGAAATTTCTCTTTAATTCACGTAATTTCTCAATATTAAACATGTTTTCGTGATCGGCAATTTTATTTTCTCTAGCCCATTGTCTTAAATAATTTAGTTCATTATCGTAAATTTGCTTGTTTTTTTCGTGACTTTTAGAATTATAATGGCGATCATAGTTTTTTCTTAAAATTTCTCTTTTGCAGAACGGACATGATATTTTTTCGCGCTCCATTTATATAGAAAAATTTATTTAACTAAATGGTGCTTGTAAACCAACGATTGCGCCTCTCACCGGCGTGATATCACTAACGGATACGACGCGGGCGAAGCGATTATCGGGCCTCGTGTCAATTTCCTAAATTTTTACTTCTCGATTGGATGACTGAGAAATGGTTTTGCACTTTTTTGACTTTGAAAAGCCAGCTTCAATAATTGATTAAATTCATGTTATTCTCTTTCATTCCTTCTAATACTTCAAAAATATACTCTTTCGCTGATGAAAAATCTCGATTTCTTCCGGAATAATCTTTGTAATCATAGACAAAATATCCTAAATAGTTGTACAATAGAATGAAATTATTTCTATTTATCTCTGTTGTAGAAATGTAAACACAAACATTTGTGCTGAAAAATTTATATCTCGGTAGACTTAGTTCTATAATCTCCATTTATAAAAAAATCTTTTTTTGTTTAAATGGAAGAGTACAATGCCAACTGTTACAAGTGTTATAATAGAGGAGAAATTATTGATAAAAAATATTTAGTTTGTAGAGATTGTAATTTAATTTTGTATGAAAGACCTAAACCTAAGAAATTTCGAAATAAACTAACACATTTGAATAATCTGCTTACAAAATTGCAATATGGAGACAAGAAGCAAACAAAATTTGTTACAGAATTTAGAAAACAGAATAAAAATTTTTACTTATCTCTTGGAACCATTGACAAAATTATTTTCCTTTTCAAAGAATACATTAGGTTTGTAGGTATCGATACACACGTTTATTATGAAAAGATATTACCTGTATTTTTTTCATTATCTGGATGTTGAATTTGTCTACGATTTTAAGCCTGAAATCTTTGATGATATTATAGTACATTTGGAGAAATTAAACGAAGAACCTCGTGAAAAGAATGCGGTTTTACTCACATTCTCCCCGACTTCTCGAGTGATTGTTAGCAAATTTCATTTTTTCCGTCTTTAAATTTTTTCTATTTAAATGGAGTTCTTGAAAGAGTTAAATGATATTGGAGAATGTAAGTTTAAAGAGTATAAGAAGTTAAATGAATTGGAAGAAAGGAAGAAACATAGAATCTTGAATTTGGAGAAAAATGAAAGATAAATTCGGGTTTACAATAATTGCCGAGTTGGAAGATTGTAAAGTACACTTGCCGAACAGATTTTTGACTGTTTTGGATGAAAAAAAGATTAAAGAATGAAACAAAAATGAAAAATTACACTTGATTGTTACTGGAAAGAAGACTATAAAAGATAAAGAAATTATAACAATTAACTTTGTAGAATAAAGTCTTTTCAGTTGTGCTCTAAAACTTGCAGTCCCTCCCCACGTCATAGTACTGTGTTGATAACCATAGTTGGTGTCTTTCTTCATAGGAATCACATGGAATATTATCTACAGTAATACCTTTTGTTTCACACAAAATGTGGCTATATTCTATAAGAAAAATTCTATAATGCTCTTTAATGAATTGTGTTGATAAATCTTGATACTCACAAAAATTCCTAAGAAATTCATCAATTAAGTCTTGATTATCTTGAAAGAACGTATAATATGGGAAAAATGTCATAAAAAACGATGAAAACTCTCTGTTTGTTTATTTTTTACTTTCTTTTCAATATCTTTCGTAATTATATTAAATATGTAATCCCTTACTTTTTTAGTTTTTTGCCGATAGTAAAACACTCCATTAGACGTTTTTTCTGCAAAAAGACTTTACAAGTTCTTCGAATTCTGTATCATTTAAGGAAAGTATCGAAGACGGTATCAACTGTTGTTGAAAATAAACCGGCAATTCACTGAATTCATCTTTGTTGCACTGTTTTAATGCTAGAAATTGTAGAGACTTTGGTGAGTTCATGTTGTTTATTTAGTAGAAAAGTTTTTTATTAAAGTACAGTATGTTTTTAGTAAAAATGTTTTAAATTGATTAAATTTTATTAAGATTTCGAAGATTTTTCCTTTATTCGTAGCAGATTTGACAACATTTTACAAAGCACAGCTTAAGAAAGTAGAAGCAAACAGCTGTAGATTTGGTTAATTTTTCATTCCACAGAGTAGATAGTAATGTACCGATCGCTTTTGGAGACGAACGACTGTAGATTCGGTTAATTTTTCATTGAGATTTGCTGTGTTATTTCTCAGCTTCCTTTATGGTACATTGAACAGTATTTTACATTGCTTTTCGGTCGGCTCCGAAAGTGCGCCAGGAACCCCATATTATTATCTACTTATATATATATATATATATATATATATATATATATATATATATATATATAATTTAAATAAACATTGAATCACAAAAAGTACTTACTCCGCCGGGAGTCGAACCCGGATCTCTCACTTGCCGGGTGAATGTGCTACCATTACACCACAGAGCGCTCACTTTTTCCGATTCAATTATTTTGTACTTG
This sequence comes from Homalodisca vitripennis, assembly GCF_021130785.1. Classification (NCBI taxonomy): domain Eukaryota; kingdom Metazoa; phylum Arthropoda; class Insecta; order Hemiptera; family Cicadellidae; genus Homalodisca; species Homalodisca vitripennis. Next base: position 42,994 of record NW_025780105.1, on the reverse strand, counting down.
GCCGTATGTCATATATGCGTTTAAATAAGCAAACTAACATATGATCGGAAGACCAAATACCTGTAAAACGACTTTTTTATTTACATTAAATTGTATAAATGGCAATAGCCTTATTTAATTTTAATAAACATTGAATCACAAAAATGAATTTTGAACCAATGATAAGAGCTATGTCTAGAATGACCTTTGTACTTACATGATATAAATCCGTTTTTCTTTGATTTCTTCAAATGTTTTAAGCATACCTTATTCCTACTTTCATTCCAAAAATTTTAGAATTGTTTCAAGTGATTTGAGTTGTATTTTAGTAATAATTTTGACAAGTCGTTGTTTTGTATTTGAATTAAGACTTTATTTTTGCCAGCAAGTAAATGGGGGCCATTTTGAGCATTTACTTTGACCTTAAAAAAGGTTGAGGTAAGATTTCAACATTAAGTTTAATTATTTTAAGTTTAATTTAGCACTACTTAGTATTAGGAATAAGTCTGAACAGATGAGTTAAGAAAAATAGTGTTTTTTAGCGTAACTTTTCAATAACACTTTGACAAGCCGTTGTTTCGTATGGGATTGAGATAGAGACCTGTAGTCTGTGGAATTGTTCTTCTTTTATAAAGACCTTTAAAAAGAAGTGTCATTTGATGGGGGTTTGCAATTTAAAATTTTGACTTGACCCCCAACCCCCATTTTGAGTTGAGGGGCTAAGTTCTCATTGTAGCGCAAAAATCATCATTTGTCATTATATAACTACCCCCCAAAAGATATTGGTTTGTTTAATTCCGTTCAAAAGTTAGAAAGGGTGGTGGGACTCTTGAGACACCCGGTATATATACTTAATAATTTGGTAACTAATTTTTAATAAGGAACTAGAAATACTTCCTCAGCTCAGACAAAACCAGGATCTATAATCAACGGGCAAAACCATCCTTATGATCAGTATTTTGCCATTTAAAGTTTAATAATGTCAAGAGGATTCAACTTCCAATGCCAAGTTCCATATAAACTGATGGTGAACCCTGTATTTTCAATCAGAGTTAATCAAGTGGTGATATTTTATTGGGACCTAAACATCATTGAGTAACGATAATACTTTTGCTCGTTAATATTTCTCATATATTTAATACATATAAACTCATATTCTAGAAACAGCCAGTAAAATACCTGTTACATATACATATTCAATAATAAATTTATTTGATCAAAATTGTCTCATCACTAAATTTGAAAGGTTCTTTTGCCAAGTTCCATATAAACTGATGGTGAACCCTGTATTTTCAATCAGAGTTAAATCAAGTGGTGATATTTTATTGGGACCTAAACATCATTGAGTAACGATAATACTTTTGCTCGTTAATATTTCTCATATATTTAATACATATAAACTCATATTCTAGAAACAGCCAGTAAAATACCTGTTACATATACATATTTAATAATAAATTTATTTGATCAAATTGTCTCATCACTAAATTTGAAAGGTTCTTTTAAACGGTTATGTATTTGTATTACATGAACTCCAAGGCCCAGGGGAACTAAGTCCACCTGTACGATAGTACAAGTACTGGATGTAGTCATATTTTACTAGTAGTGTAGTTTGCCAGTTCAGAAACGATGTAGAAAGTCTGTTCCACACTGTTGGGCCTCACATAAAGAAGTAAGAGCTGAAAGTCGATGTTTGAGTTGTCTCTGTTAAGTGTTCTGTAGTTTGTTGGAGTTTTGGGAGTCAGTCGCCTGCAGCTGATTCCAGACTTTTGGCACTTACGAAAACTTCGTAATTAAACTTCTTTTCACTTTTCATTATTATCAAAGCAAAGTTTCTGTTTAATATCGCTTATTCTTTGTTTTCTTGTGTTAAAGATACCTTTTAGTTTAATATTGTTGTGTGAACATGTTGTAATGCATTGATTTCCTATTGTGTATGAAGTTCTGAAAATATGTTTGTTAAAAACTTTAAAGTGTATGTGGTTTTATTGATTAAATTATAGGAATAAAAATTTCAAATAAATAAATCCACAACCGGGTTACCAACAAACTTTTGAATTGTACTAAAATTAATTTCTATTTCCAAAAGATCTTTCAACATAAGCATTAATCTACCATTTAATATTTTTAGATGTAAGTGTAAAGCTAATGAACTATCTTATGAAGACGACAGGACAAAATTCAATCAAGTTAGCAAGATATTTTTAAGGAAAAACTATGTTTTTTATCTAAAATTTCCTTCAACTCTAACCAGCAGCTGACTGTATGTCCTTTGTATAGTACACGTATATTTTGTAGCTGTGTATCCGTAGGCGTCATTATTGAAAAATGTAAGTAAGGCAACTATATAAGTAAGCTTTTATGTAAAATTGGAGTTGCCCATTGAAATAAAATAAATAAATAAAGCAAAAACTATACCTTGTTTTGTACAATGTGTAATGTAACTTGTAAAATCAACATGACATTGTAAGCGGGTTATTTGACACATATTAGGATAACAAAACTTTGAAGATAACGAACATCTAAAAACCGAATTTAGTTCGAATAATTTAGATTGAATTTCCACACAATGTTAAGAATGTTAGATTTAATAACTTAGCCACATGCTTTATCTTGAGCTGGGATCACTTCTGACTGGTTTATACCTTCCAGTTGAACCTACCACTGGGCACAGCAAAAACCGATGTGTCCCTTAAATTTGGGCAACCATATGGATGTCCAGGAGCGGTACATCACTAACCGCAAGTGTCGAGATTCTAGGGTGCAAGGGTAACTAATTTACTGGAGATGACTGTTGGAGTTGATGGGGTTTGTTCACTAAGTGTCAGAAGTTCTTGCTAGCCTCAACAAGGGTATGCCACCCCCTGCCTGCTTTGATGGAGGGGTTCAGAGCTGGCCTCCCCTTCTTTCGAGGGGACATGACTGACATTAGTGCCCAGATTCTTCATATGGGTCTCGAAAGGAGGTGGCTCCTACCCCCAGCCTTATCCATCCAGAATATCCTGTCACTCCGGAAGCAGCGCAAAGGTCCTGATAGGAATAGATGCAAGTTATAAGCTTCTTGTCCTAAAAGAACAAGAAAGAAAAGCTCTATATTATTACTATCATATGTATATATTCTGAATTGCTTACAATGTTGTTTATCAAAAGGAATGTTATAAACGTGTTTTTTAGTTTTATTAATACACTATTGAATGATGAAACTGTCGATATATGAAGGCAACAATTCTATATAAAAAGGTCTTAAAAATTAAGAAACAACATAAAAGTAAGTGAAAACCAGAAGATTGTGACTGACGTTGTAATTAACTGCTCCTATAGTATATTTAAAATTGTAACACCACTAACCTTTCATATTATGTCGTTACATATAACCCGATTCGGAAGTTAATTAAAACAATTTTTACTTATAAAACAAAACTGCAACTGAACCACACTTGCCTTTAGCTCGGTATCTGAAGTTGTTCCTTAAGTGAGAAGGTAAAGGCGGTTTGTCTTTCTTTTGAAGTGTAAATATTCATGTGAGAGAAAGTGGGGAGTTAATGTTGATGTGTGTGTGTGTGTGTGTGTGTGTGTGTGTGTGTGTGTGTGTGTGTGTGTGTGTGTGTGTGTGTGTGTTTGTGTGTGTGTGACCTTTTGACCTTTTTACCCATATTTGGCCAAAGATAAAAAAATTTATCTTAAGTAAAATTGATCAAAATAATTCCAATGAACATGTGTCGTAAATAAATTTCGTCTAGACTCAATCTAGCAATCTAACTATGCTTTTAGGAAATTAACTTTTTACAATAATTATTTAAGTTAGTAATTAATATTGAAATTAAAACGCGACTTCAGAATTTGATGAATAAACATGATAATTTACTGACATGTAAATTAAATTAAATCTATTATTCTAAAAGGCATTGACTAATACTTGTCTTGTTGTTGTGATATTTCGTATGTTCTTAAATATATTCCGCCATCAGTAAATGTGCCGTGTAATGTCATGTTAATTGGCTATGGCGTATAATCAAAGAGGGGGTAATTAGTATTAATTTATTAATTAATATTGTTCCAATACACGCATTGCTGTATTCAGAAGGAACACATGGATTATACATATAACAGTATGTAAATATACAAATAACGTAAATCACTGTTAGGACTGGTATTTCATAATAATTTTTAATAATAATCTCATAATAATAATAACAACCTAGAGTAAGGTATACTAAGCCCTAAGTTGTGTTTCTGCGAAAACGCGATCTTTTTACAACGATTAACCCTTCTAGTTCCGTTTTCTTCTACAAGCCAGTCTAACGCTCAGGAGAATCGTTACAGGCTTTAGGAAAGCAGCTTGTGATGCTTGCCAGCAGAATGCCAACTCCGCCACCTGCCCAATGCTACACCATAGTTGTCAGACAACCCATGGGATGCAATGGCGGATACGAGTGCTGTAAACACAGTCGCCATCAATAGTTACATATAAACATTTTCTTTTACCTGGAATTGTACATCCCGACACGTATAAATAATTGTATACTGTCGATAATTCCATATATCTCTCGAATTTTAGAGCTTCAATTAACTATTTTGTCTCTTGACCGATCCTTAACAAACCATGTTCCAGTATCCCTGCAGAAGCAAATAGTGTCTTGATGTTGATTGAGTAACATATTATCTTACAGTTAACGGTAATGAGCTTTACAAGTGAGCAGCTTATATCGGCTAAAACAGTGAGTTGCGGCTTCGAAGTGCTGCCGCTAAACTAAGTGACGAATGTGTGTTAGATAGTGTTTGTGGCAGATGGATGGAGTCTGAGAGAACTATCGAACCGTTTGATTAAGATTTGGAATTGGCTTTGTACAGTAATAACTGCAAATACAATATAAACAATTTAACTATGTCCCTCATTTGGGATATGGCAGTGAGTGATTTTAGGTATCTACATCAAAGGTACTATGAGGACTCTGTCCTTGTCGCCTGCACCTACCCCGCCTGCCGCATCTCCCGCGACGCCCGCTTCCGCTTCGACGCCTGTGGCCTCGTCGGCACAGTCTGCCGCAACGCCCGCGCTCTCGAGCGATGCTGAACTCCCCGCGTCACCCGCGACGTCCACCGGCGCCTCGATCCCGGTTTGTCTGTCTTGACTCTGCCTCTGCCGCGGAAGTAGCCGACCTGGTTGCCGAAAACAAAGTTCTCCAAGACCGTCTACTGCAGCTCGAAGAACAGTTTAAGCACGTTCTGGACCATTCTATTGAGTCGGATACACGAATCATGCAGTACACCAACCAGGTTTTCGTGGCGTCCACGCCGCGGGTTGACTCACCTGTACGTGTCTCCGCGACTGACTGCGGCGTGCAGTGTGACCTGCCGATCAACTGCGGGGACCAGCGGTGTGGTGTGCCGAGACCCGAGATCTTGTGCCCAGCCTCAGGACCACCATTGAAGTCTTAGAGGCGGAGCTGAAGTGCCTCAGGGAGAGGGAAGAATGTGGGTGTATGGGAGAACAGCCACCGGACGGGACAGCGAAACAGCCACATACGTCACCTGCTCATGCTCCTCAAATAACTGTAGGAAACAGATACATGGCCCTATCAGACCTAAACGATGAGGATACGGCAAGCTTCACAGTAGTGAGGAGGAAGAAGAAAAACGCCAGGAAAAAAAAAACAAATAAAAAACAAAAACACATATCTTCAAAAAAACATGATCACGATACAAAAAGTAAAAAAAACACACAAAACTTAAAAAAACTATCCTCCCGTTCAAAAAATGTGACTGTTTTAGGCGATAGCCCACAGCCGTCACCTCTCTGCCATTATGAGAGCACAGACAGCCGGCCACACCAACATCATCGGAGTCTGCAAGCCCGGCGCTGGACTCCTCCAGATCGCACCTTCCCACGCCCCTCCAGAGAACCACTGCTACGTCCTCGTCGCCGGAACCAACGATTTGGCTGCCGGAAGACAGGACATCGTGTTCCAGCATATGGAGGAGGTAATCAAGAGTTGCAGGATCTCCTCTAATATCCTAGTGTCGCCTCTACCACTTCGATACGACCTGCCTCCCGACAGCCCCATCCACGAGTCCGTAGCTCTCGCGAAACAGCTATGTGAGCGAGTTGTGTGAACGTTACGAGGGCGTGGCGATGATGGATATCAGTGTCCTGGGCCGTGAACACTTCACCCCTCACGGCCTGCACTTGACAACAACGGGGAAATCTTTACTGGCTGGTTTGATAGTGAAGGAGTTAACCAGTCTACTTCGTCGCCGCTTCGGACCACCGCTCCTACTGCTCCACCCCGGTCGCCATCGGCATCACCGACACCACCGACACCAACCGCCCAGCATCACAGCTACGCGGAGGCTGAGATCAGCCGACCTGCTGGGCAGTCCACCAATCTCAGGCCAAAGGAATGTCAGTCAGGCCTTAAATATGAATCTGGTTTTTTAGGGACCCCATCTACCAACGCCGGTCTAAAATTGACTGACGCAACCCATGGAAGACGGACAATGTCAAAATTTCAAAATCAAAATTCAATACGACTGCTTCATGAAAACGCACAATCTGCTACAAACAAATTAGATGAAGTTCAACTCATGTGTGAGGATCTACAGACAGACGTACTTGTAGTTACTGAAAATGGCTTCAACAGCAAAAACATTGATCGTTGCAAAATCCCAAATTTCAAGCTGGCGAACTCATATTGTAGACAACTATCCAAAGGAGGAGGAGTCGCAATTTTCGTGAGACAAAATTCCAACTTTGGCACTTTTTCAGTTAGGGAAACAATTGAAAAAGATTTTGAAGCAGTCGGAATCAAACTTCACACAAACAAGTCAAAATTGATTGTCATCGGAATTTACAGGTCACCCAGCGGAAACGAAGAAAATTTTTTTTCCAAATTCGAAGCCGTGCTGACTGACCTGACAAACCAAAAAACAGGATTATGTCTTCATGGGTGATTTTAATATTGACGCGCTGGACAAAAATCACCCATCCACAACACGGTTTATCGATTTGTTAAGGTCTTTTGGCCTTGCGTTGTCAGTCAAAACACCAACGCGAGTGACGGCAACAACACAGACAGCAATTGACAACGTCATCACTAACCTTTCAGGTGTCGCGGTATCCGTGGTAAACACAGCCATCTCAGACCACTACGGCCAAGAGGCTGTAATTAGTGGCGAAAAAATAGAAAGGGAGTCCAAAACTACTAAAACTATAAGAGACATAAGGCCAGGTAACATTGCTCTCCTCAACGCTTCCCATTCCAAAGAAAATTGGGATTTCTTAAATCTACCACAGTCAGTAGAGCAGCACTTTAAATTGTTCTCCAAAAATTTTAATTACCATCTAAATTTATGCTGTCCTACTAAAACAATCAAAGTTTGCCCGAGAAAGGCAAACAACAAATGGATCACAAAAGGAATATTGGTATCGAGAGAAAAACTTAAATTTTTCTCCGAAATTCAAAAAACTACTTCAAACGAAGATTTCAAAATTTTTTTTCGGAATTACAAAAGAATTTACAAAAAAGTGATCCAAGCTGCGAAAGCATATGATGTCTCTAAATCAATCATCTCGTCAAAAAATGTTTCTAAAACTGTTTGGGGCATCATAAACAATAAAAATGAATCACAGACCCAAATAAAAATCAAAATAGGGGATAGGCTTGTAGAGGATGCGACTGAGGCTGCGAACGAGTTTAACAGATTTTTCGCGTCTGTTGCTGGTGAGCAAGGTCCTTGTCCATCTCCTCCGCAAGTAAACCCCACGCGAAGACAGAGCTCAGTGTCATCATTGGCTTTGGGTCCTGTAGTTGAGGATGAGCTCAAAAGAATTATTCAACAGCTCCCGGCAAAAAAATCAAACGATATTAATTTAATGTCTGTGTGGCTCATTAAAAGGTGCTCAAAGCATATTGTGAGTCCATTATCCCAATTAGTCAATCATTCTTTTCAACAAGGAGTTTTTCCCTCGCTCCTTAAAATCGCGAAAGTAACTCCAATTTTTAAAAAAGATGATCCCAGCTCAACCAATAATTATTGGCCTGTCTCAATTTTGCCCGCATTGAGCAAAATTTTTGAAAAACTCTTTTTAACTAGAATGCTTCAGTTTCTAAACAACCATAACCTGCTTTCTGAACACCAATTTGGTTTCAGGAAGGGGAAATTGACTACAGACGCCGTTGTGAGTCTTGTCGAAATGGTTTGTAGAGGGGTTAGAGAGTCGAGACTCCACATTAAGTGTGTTTCTCGACTTATCTAAGGCATTTGACTGTGTTGACCACTCGAAATTGCTTGACAAACTTGAATCTCATGGCATCCTACATGTCTCTACATCCTAGAGACAATCTTTTTTTGTATGTCTAAATGTGCCATGACACGTGGCCGAGACATACATTCGTATGGGACAAGATGCAGAGATACCTACCGAACTGGAAGTCACAGGACGGGGCTTTACGAACACTTGCCTTCGCAGGCAGGAGTTCGTTTTCTCAACAAGTTGCCAAATTCAATCAAAAACGCCCCAACGCCCAAGGCATTAAAAGCTCGTTTAAAACGCTTTTTAGCGTCTCAAGCATTTTATAGTGCGGACGAGTTTATGGCATTCGACTGGGTGACCGCACAATTGGAACACTGACAACCAGCGTTGGAAAATGGGAAAATTGGCATGAGTGAATGTGGGGCGACTGACTTTCTGTATGTTTGACTGGTTTCAATGTGGAGTGATTGGTCCAAATTATAGAAAAATGACTATTGCTATACATTTTTGTAATGTTTTGGCAAAATAAAATGATTTGATTTGATTTGATCTAAAACTCTTATTTTATTTATAAAATCCGAATTAAATAATATTTCTCTCTGGATTTGCCTTTTGTGAATATAGAATGCATCCGAATATTGGGTTCCGCCCCACTGGAATAGAAATGAGAACAAGAAGGAAATGTTTTTAATTACGCTTTAGCAATTACATCGGATCTTTTTAAATCACAGTAATTTATATAAATTGATGTAAAAATCAAAGACGTTTATCAAAAGAGAGACTAATCGTACTAAATAGCTTTACAAGTTAAAAATAACAACGATCTAATTTCTTCAACTGTAAGGAAATTGTTTATAAAGCGGTTCCTTTTGGGCTCAGTCAAGGAGATATTTCACAGCTGCCGAGTTTAAACTCATTTGCATCTGTGTTACGTCCGTTAGAATTAACTGTGTTCACCGTCTCAAGGCTTTCACTTAATCTTTACGTAGCAAAGATATACGGCAAATTTGTCATTCAGCTTATTAGTAGTTTCATTATGGCTGTTTTTTTACAGAACATATTAAACACAACACCCACAGATTAAAAATGAATTGCAAATATTGCTCATTAATTTGAATTTGAGGCAGAGCTGTTGCATATGTTAAAAATTATGGTTCGAGGAATTCCTATCAGAAACTGCTAATAACATCCAAACAATATAAATCGGTTAGTTAAATAATTTAATTATTTCAAAAAGCTTAAGTAATAATCTGTATTAATAAAGAATATTCTTTTTCAATCCTTGTAAGTTTTTCACTTAAACTTTATTATGAATAAAAATTAGTCGACAAATTTACTTAAAGGCTGGAACAAAATTGTTTACTTCTTTTTTAATACTACAAGAAAGGTTTATATAAAGAGAACATCCGTAAAATGTTTCTGGAACAATAAAAATAATATTTATGTTTCATTGTATAGATTTCATAACTTTTGTTACCACTTTTTCTGAAGTTCATCAAAGATGGTGGAACATTAGTTTACGTTTAAATTTGATAACATATTAAATATACACTGCTTTATTATTAGTGTAATGCAGATAGAAAAAATAAGTGTTACAACTTAATTTTATTACAGAATTAAGAAGATCTAACTGGAATTAGATTATCTAAGTCTTGGTATATAAGATCTAAATTGGAATTACAAATTAAACACTGTTATAAAAACCCACCTTAATAAACAAAGCTGTGAATATTTGCACATAAGGTATTTTGAAATTGGTTGGCTTCCTTGACATTGTGAAAGAGTGTTTACAGTTGCTTATGGAAAAACAGAGGGATGAAAAGTAACGTTCCTCTACGATATATTCTTTCCCAGACTAAAGTTCTAAAAAGTAAGACTTATAAATTGCAAAACTGATAATTAAAATTTATTAGGGAACTTAGTAGGAATTTTTAATTTTACAACACCGGAAGATTATTGTTGACCGAGAGCTATATATATATATATATATATATATATATATATATATATATATATACTAGCAGACCCGACAGACGTTGTCCTGTACACACGTCTTTAATTAGAAAATTTTAAACTTTGATTAATCTGTAACAATCTGGGCTGTTTTGATAAAAATGATAAAAAGTTATCTACAATATCTAACTTCATCACATGTACATTTAATCACACCTCGACCAACCGATAGTGTGTGAGTATAACATGAGTGATGTGAAATGTAGAGGATGTTTTAAAATGAAAAACTTACTCAATCTGAAGGTAAAAAAGTTGGCAACAAACTATTTTATAACAGGTATATTTTTTTAATTTACAACTTAATTTATCGTAATGCCATTGAATGTACAATATTTTTTGTTAATCCTTCAGGAGTATACACAAACAAATTAGATTATTTTCCGATAGGGCTGAAGTATAATAAGTGACCTCCATCACAATCAAATTATTGATATTTCTGAATAGCCTATATAACTACTATCCGAATTAGATTATAGTTATGTAAAGGCTGAAGTATAATAAGTGGGCCACCATCTTAATCGAATTATAGATATTTTTGAATAGCCTATCTAAACTACTAAAATGACGAACTGAATTAGATTATAGTTATTTAAAGGCTGAATTATAATAAGCGGCCAACATCGCATTAACATTATTGATATTTCTAATTAGCCTATCTAAACTACCGAATTTCATTATCTTTATATTTTCTTGTGTGCGTGTGTATGGAGGTGAACTCCTCCTAAATGGGTGGACCATCTTGGAAATGTTTTACATTGTATCCAGCAGAATGCGCTACGATCACAGTTTCAAATGTTTTCTATTTTAGTTCCAGGTTTTCCTGACAGTTTGTGCTGCTATCAAATATGTGTGTTGTTTTGTAACATTGTGTAATTATTGTGTGAGTGCTAATTGTAATATTACATTAATAGAGATTGAAGATGTCATTCATTGAAGTTATTGAACTAATTTTGAAAATGTATTGAACGAAGTGAGTATATTGGTCGCATAACCTAAGTAGCATATAAATCAAAAGGTTGTGTTTCTATGTGTGAATAACTATTGTTAACAGTTTGGTCACATAAGTTCAAATTAAGTGGCATATAAATCACATGATTGGAATAACTATTCGTCCTCTTCCACGAAGACGTGGCATTTTTCTGGAAAAATAAAATTCTGTATAATAGTACATAATGAATATGAGTAACTTATAGAATATGTAATTTTAATTAAGTAACTTCTAGATAAAAAATGTATAATAACATAGACTACTACGGTACCTCTAAAATACTAAAGACGTATTCCCTATAGGTCTGAAGTACAATAAGGGACCACCATCACAATCGAATTATTGATATTTCTGAATAGCCTATCTAACCTACTAAAATGACGATCCGAATTAGATTATAGTTATTTAAAGGCTGAAGTATATATATATATATATATAAGTAGATATGAATATGCCGGTTCTAGACCACTTTTGGGACAGACAGAAAATCAATGTAAAATACTGTCCATTGAACCACAAACAAATCTAATAAAATCTAACAGGAAAGCACGAATGTTAAATAACCGAATCTTTAGCTGTTTTACTGTTCAATGTTTGCTTCTACATTTATAAGCTGTTTTAATGAAAAAATCAAAAAATCTTAATAAAAAAATCTTTATTCTACAAAGTTAATTGTAACACAGTCTTTATCTTTTATAGTCTTCTTTCCAGTAACAATCAAGTGTAATTTTTCATTTTTGTTTAATTCTTTAATCTTTTTTTCATCCAAAACAGTCAAAAATCTGTTTCGGCAAGTGTACTTTACAATCTTCCAACTCGGCAATTATTGTCATCCCGAACTTATCTTTCATTTTCTCCAAATTCAAGATTCTATATCTCTTTTTTTCTTTCAATTCCACTAATTTCTTATATTCTTTGAATCTTAGTTCACCAACCTTATTCAAACTCTTGTAACAGCGCTGCCATTTATTATAGAAAAATCTTTTAACTAAATTTAGTTAAAAGATTTTTTCTATAACAAATAGAACAATCTGAAAACATTTGACCAGAAATTGTGCTGATTTGTGTCAAATAATCACTACTTCTCAAAATTTAATTTTACAAATTTTTGCTCTTTAAATAGAACAATCTGAAAACATTTGACCAGAAATTGTGCTGATGTGTGTCAAGTTGTCACAAAAAATCACCACTTCTCAAAATTTTAGTTTACAAATTTTTGCTCTTTAAATATGGAGCGGAAAAAGATAGAGTGCCCATACTGCAAAAAAGACATTTTTGAACATCACTATACTCGTCATTACAATTCGAAAAAATCATTTGAAGAACAAAGAAATTTATAATAAAGAACTAAATTATTTGAGGACTTGGGCTAAAGAGAATCAAATCGATGGTCACGAAAAGATGTACAATATAGAAAAATTGCGTGAATTAAAGAAAAGCTTTAAGGAAGATAAAAAAGATCTCAATCTATTTAATGATGAAAAAATTCAATCAATCGCTGAAAAATTGTCCTTAGAAACAAACGATAAAACTAAGTCTGAAATGATCGAAGAAATTGATAAAACTCTTAAAGTAAAATCCGAAAATATCATTGATGTAGAAGTTTTATCCTCAATACACGGTCTTTTCAAGCAATACATTTTTAACAAACTTGAAACGACAATTCCATGTCAATTTACAAATATCTATCAATTATGAGGCCAAAGATTAAAAGTTTAATAGAAAAATTTCAAGAGAATGTTAAAAATATGAAGGGTTATCTCTCTTTGGAATGTGAATACGAACGAACTTTAGTGAATGGTGAACCGCAAACATGTCTAATGTATTTTACTATCAAAGCAGACGAAATCTTTGACGTAAACGACTTTATTACTAAGCAATTTAATAAATTAACACATCGAGAACAAACGAATAATCCAAATAAAGGTTCCGGATGGACATTTAAAAGTTGTAAACAACTAGTTTTGAGCCTTAACAAACACGAAATGATGAATGCAGGATCATACATCGATTTACCAAAGGAAATCAAAGATAAAAAAGCTTGTGTAAATATCAAAAATAAAGATGATTATTGCTTTATTTACTCTATCCGATGCGCTATTGAAAAACCCGAGACTCATGTTGACAGAGCAAAACAATAGCGAAAAATTCGTGAACGATGAGATATTTTCTGGATTCGACTATCCTATGTCTTTAAAAGATATACAATTATTTGAAAAACGAAGCAGCAAAGCAAAGTACAAGTATCCGAAAATGTCTGTAAATGTCTATACTTTTGATGAAAAACTACACATAGTACCGTTGCAAATTTCAGAAGTTTATGACGCCAAGTTAGAAGTTGATTTATTGTATGTTAAACAAGATGATAAATCCCATTATGTTTTGATAACAGATTTAAGTAGATTAGCGAGTTCACAGATATCAAAAAATGCTCACAAGACGTTCTTGTGTCGAAGATGTTTAAGCCATTTCTACAAATATAGTGCTTTATCAGATCATTTAGAAATTTGTAAGCAACATGAAGTTTGCAAGCCAATTATGCCGTTTCCGGGTCAAACAACTAAATTTACCAATTACCAAAAGAAATTTAGCCATCCGTACGTTATTTATATGGATTTTGAAAGCATATTAGAGAAGATTCCCACATGCAAAAACAATCCGCAAAAATCGACTACAACCAAGATTCAGAAGCATATTGCTTATGGTTTTTACTCTATATTTAGTGTCTAATGTGACCAATCGTATGTACAAGCCGATATGTTATCGAGCAAAAAATGAAGAAGAGTTGCCGAACGTTCCTGCAAAATTGTTTGAAGAACTCAATAAATTATCGAAGTACATAGCTAAAAAATATAATTCAAAGAACATGAAGCCCATGAAATTGACTGACGAAGAAGAAATTTCGTATCAAAATTCAAATCTTTGCCACATTTGTGAAGAAATATCGTATCAAGACACTGAAAAAAACTTTAGGGTTTTTACCAGATAATTGGAGTTCTGCTTATGATGCATTCAAAAAATGCAGAGATCACTGTCATTTGACTGGAAAATTTCGAGGTGCAGCTCATAGAATTTGTAATCTGAATTTGAAATTTCCTCAGAATATTCCCGTTTTCTGTCACAATATGTCTAATTACGATACGCATTTGTACATAAAAGAATTGGCAAAACAATACGGTAATGTTGATTTGATTGCAAACACCGATGAACGATATATAAATTACTCTGTAAATTCTGGATACGGGTATGAATTTGATGGTGACAAACCTAGAAAGTTCATCAAGTTTTCGTTTGTAGACACGTTCAGATTCATGGCCTCGTCTATAGAAAAGTTAGCTAAAAATCTAAAGAGAGAAGACTTCAAACATACAAATCATTTTATACAGGATGGAAGAATATTGAATGAAATTATAGAAAGACAGCCAAATGACAAAGAAGAGATTTTTAAAATATTGTCAGGAAAAGGAATATTTCCCTATGAATTTATCGATAGTATTGAAAAACTTGATTACAAAGAAGAGCTGAAAATTCAAGATTTCTATTCACTCTTGACAGATGAGAGCATATCTGAGAAAGATTATCAACACTACTTAAATGTTTGGAACAAATTAAAAGAGAAAAATCTGGGAAATTATTCTGATTTGTACAACATTCAAGATGTTTTATTGCTCGCTGATATCTTTGAAAATTTCAGAAACATTTGCCTTAATTGTTATAAACTCGATCCGGCACACTATCTAACAGCTCCCAGTCTCGCATGGGACGCAATGTTAAAATTAACGAAAATTGAGCTTCAGCTAATTAACGATTATAATATGTATTTGATGATTGAAAAAGGCATTCGCGGGGGCATTTCTCAGTGTATTAAACGATATGTGAAAGCAAATAACAAATATTTGAAAGATTTCGATAAGACAAAGCCCGAAAACTATTTGTTATACGTTGATGCTAATAACCTTTATGGGTATGGCCTAATGCAAAAACTGCCGTTTAGTGATATCAAGTGGATGGATCCAAAAACTTACACAACTGAAGAATGGAAAGAAACAATTTTGGAACTCACTGGCGACGAAGATTATGGCTATATTCTCGAAGTTGATCTTGGATATCCAACGAATTTACACGAACATCACAAGGATTTACCTCTTGCTCCAGAACATTTTAAAAACAAACTTTGCACAACTCTACTGGATAAAACTGAATACGTTGTTCATTCGAGAAATTTGAAGTTCTATTTGGAACAAGGTATGATTTTAACATGTGAATAGAGTTATTGCATTCGATCAGAAGCCTTTTACGAAAGAATACATTGATTTTAACACAAACATGAGAACCAAAGCTACAAGCGACTTTGAAAAGGACTTTTATAAGCTGATGAACAACTCAGTTTTCGGAAAAAGTATGGAAAATGTGCGAAATAGATGCGATATTAAGCTTGGAAATGAAGAATTTTCAATGAAACAAGCTAAGAAAACAAATTTCAAATGCTTTAACATCTTTGACGACAACTGTATAGCGAGTCACATGTACAAACAAAAGGTTAAATTTAACAAACCGATTTAACATAGGATTTTCAGTTCTTGACCTCTCAAAATTGCTAATGTACGAGTTTTATTACAACAAATTAAAGAAGTTTGATCCAGATTTGAATCTGTGTTACATGGATACAGACAGTTATTTTCTAGAATTGAAACGAGATCCTTTTAAAATTATTAAAGAAAATATAGATGACTTTGATACAAGCGATTATCCAAAAGATCATGAATGTTTCACTACTAAAAATAAGAAGGTAATAGGGAAATTCAAAGACGAATTGAACGGCGAGATATTAGAAGAATTTTGTGGTTTAAGATCAAAGATGTACTCGTACAAATATCTAGACAAAAATCCAGTTAGGTGTAAAGGAATTAAGAGAAGCGTTGTAAATAAAACAATAAATATCGAAAACTTGAAGAGATGTTTGTTCGAAGATAAAGAAGAATTTAGGGAGATGACTGTAATAAAAAGCTATAAACATGAATTGTACACAGTTACCATAAACAAGCTGGCACTGAACGCTAAAGATGATAAGAGAATCGTTCTAGAAAATAAGATCGATACAGTACCTTATGGCTATAAAAATGAAGCAAAATCTGATATATTAGATGAGTTAAATAAACTTGGAAACTTTGACATGTAAATGGAAGATGATTTGATTCACTGCCACAAATGCAAGAAAAAAACGAAAAATATAGATTCTAAAATCGTTCAAACTCAAAACGGGTTGTATAGAATTGCAGCAAAATGTTCAAAATGTAAGACAAATAAGAGTAAATTTATAAAGAATCCAAATGAAAAACAAGTAAAGAAAGAATCTAAGAATAAGGAAGAAATCGAGATTGAAGCTAGAGAAATTCATGCACCGGTACGAAAAAAGTTTAAAAAGAGAAAAATTATAACATTAGGAATTGACGATTTATGGGCAGCAGATTTAGTTATAATGTCTAACTATTCAGATCAAAATGATGGATTTAAGTATATGTTAAATGTTATTGATACTTTCTCAAAATATGCTTGGTCAAGAGCTATCAAAAGAAAAAACGGCAAGGATATTTCAAAAGCTTTCGAAGATATAGTAAAAGATGCCATAAGGATCAATCACAAACCTCCTAACCTACTTCATACAGATAAGGGTTTAGAGTTTAAAAATAAAGAATTTAACGATGTTTATGAGAAAATACAACATTAAGATTTATCATACTGAAAACGAAGAGAAATCAAGTATTGTAGAGAGATATAACAGAACTCAAAATGAGAGAATGAAAGTAATTTTTGAGATTAATAAAAACTTTAAATGGATCGATATTCTTCAAAAAATCGTAAAGAAATATAACGATACTGTTCATAGCACAATCAAAATGAAGCCTAAAGACGTAGATAAAGATGCAGAAAAAGAGTTATTAGAGTCGGTTTTTTAGTATGTTCCACCAGAAATTCACACGAAAACTAAATTTAAAGTCAATGATCATGTAAGAATTGTTAGTAAAAAACAAACATTTTCGAACAAATATAAGAACAATTGGTCAAGAGAAATCTTTGTGATTTATCAAATTAATAACACAGATCCTGTAACTTATAGTATAAAAGATTTAAATAATGAAGAAATAACCGGAAAGTTTTTATGAATATGAATTGAGAAAGTCAAAGATTTTTTCTATATAAATGGAGGCCCAAAAGAAATGTTCAATGTGCAAAGAATTAAAAGGTTTTGAAGAATTTTATAAAGATAAGAGTAGAAAAGATGGAATTATTTATAATTGTAAAGATTGTTATAGGAAGTATCATAAAGAGCTGTATGATAAAATAGAAAAATTAACTTTGGAAGAGAAAGAATGTCTTAAATGTAAAGAAACTAAAAAAATTTCAGAGTTTAATAGTGATCACTATAGTAGAGATAAGAAAGACTCATATTGTAAAGATTGTGTAAAGAAGAATCACCATAGATTATATTATGAAGATACTCAATGTGAATGTGGAAGAACTATAAAATGGTTAAATAATTATCAAAAACATTTACAAACAAAATATCATAATTCAAGAGTTTAACATTTTCATCGTGTAATAATTTGTCTATATAAATGGAGTCTCAAAAGAAATGTACAAAGTGTCAAGAAGAGAATAGAAAAAGACTGTTATTGTAAGGAATTATATGATAAAATGAACAAATTAACTTTAGAAGAGAAAAAGTGTTACTTTTGTAAAGAAATTAAAAATATTTCTGAATTTAATAACTGGCAGTATAGTAAAGATAGAAAAGATGCTTTTTGCAAAGATTGTGCTAAAAAAATTTTCAGCGAAAGTTATAAAAACGAAATGCCTTGTGAATATGAAAAAAGAATTCTACAATGGTTACCTAGTTATGCTAAACATTTACAAACAAAATATAATAAATCGAGAGTTTTTAGTAAAATTTAGAAACATTTTCATCGTGTAATTTAGATATTCTATAAATCAGTCGAGATTCTGCCATATTTGTAGTAAAATGATTTCCGTTGTATAAAATATTCAAAAGATTCTTTCATTTGGTTGTAGAG
This sequence comes from Homalodisca vitripennis, assembly GCF_021130785.1. Lineage (NCBI taxonomy): Eukaryota > Metazoa > Arthropoda > Insecta > Hemiptera > Cicadellidae > Homalodisca > Homalodisca vitripennis. The sequence goes on along the minus strand of NW_025780105.1, from coordinate 24,687 downwards.
ATTTATACTATTTGGATCTCCTTGTCTTAATAAAATTTCCATTTCTGGGTAATCAATTTCAAGTTCTTTCAATCTTTTCGGTATTTCTCTCTTTTGAGCTCTGATAACGTAATAAGGCCATTCCCACATGTGATTCTTCTTAATTAACACAAAAACATGGTGTTTTTTCTTATCAAAATCTTTACAAACAAGGTCTGGTTTCATTAAGTCAATTTTTACACTTTGTTTTGCGATTATTTCCGTTTTGATTTCATCTTTAATTTGCAAGTGCTTAACTTTGTCCTCTAAATATTTAATCTTGTTTTCAAGTTTGTACACACCAAATTTACGAATGCTTGGTAAAACATCTCTCGTAACCCATTGTTGAAAGCTTTTTGCTTCTATTTTATGAGATCTTAAAATTAACGAATAAAGTCCTGATTCATTAATGAAAATAGTATCTTTGTGAATATTTTCGAGGTGGCCCTCGAGGGCTACCTTATCTTTTAGATAAAAGTATTGAGATTTGTCACCTTCTTCGACATTATTTCTAATCGCTTTTTCTGTATAGTTATATTCCAATATTTCTGCAACATCTTTAGCCTTAAACCAAAATTCATTATTTTCGTCAACAATTGTTAAAATTTCTTTATTATTGAATTTTAGTTGATTATTTCTTAGATCTATGACTGACTCCATTTAGATAGAAAAAATTTAACAAGCAATTTTTATTTTGAGAGACCTGGTTCATTAATAAAAACAGTACAGGGATGAAGATTGTTCAGGGTCCATTCGAATAGACCCTTGTTTTTTAAGTAAAAATATTGAATTTTCATCATCATCAACGTTTAATATGATTGCTTGTCTAGTGTTTTCATATTCTAATATTTCTGCAACATCTTTCGCTTTAAAACCAGATCACATTGTTTTCGTCTACAATAGTTAAGATATTCGTGTTATCGAATGTAAGTTGGTTATTGAGCAGATCCACAACTGACTCCATTTAGAAAGAACAAATTTAACAAGCAATTATTTGAGTGTAAAGTCCAGATTCATTAATAAAAATTGAACTAGGATGTAATGTTTGTAAGAGTCGCGATTCGATACCCTTGTCAGAACGTATGTTTTTGAATATTTTCTCGGGGTCTATGGGATAGACTCCGGTGATTTATACATTTAAGGGCTATTTTCTCGTCATTATCGTCATTTTAATCTAATCGCCTCTCATCAATCTTAAATATATTGTTGTTTTACTCTCATTATTTAATAAATTTCCCTCAGAGTCTTGTATAGTTAGAACGATTTTTTGAATTCTTTTAATATTTTTTCTAATTGGAATATAATCGATTTCATTCGGTTTTTCACTGATTTTTGATCCATAAGCAACATTTGGGAAAAAAGTGTACAAAATTTCAGATTCTTTGTGTAAATGTTCGGTATGATTTTCAAAACTAGGTTCAACGAGATTACAATGTACTTCAATTACATCAAACGGTCTAAATTTTGGCGTTTTATTTCCTAAATATACCTGATTTGGCTCAATAGTTTCTTGAACAAACCCTAACAAATCTACAATAATTGCTGAAAACATTATTCTTACTGGTGATTTTATTTGAATTTTATTAGAGAGATAATTTTTTTGCATTTCAAACTTGTTTTCGTCAAAGTTTAAAGATTTATCTGATTGTTTGAATGTTTTCAGATAATTTTTAATGGAATTTTTTATTTGATCGAAGGTATAATATCCTTTGTTTAAACCATAATATTTTGTTACGTTCTTCTCACTAAATCCTATACAATAAGGAGAACTTTCACTAATATTTATTACAAAATTGTCAGAATAAAAACCGCTTAAACCGATAAAATAATTTGATTCTTCCTCTAAGTGTATAGGATGTTCCAAGTTTAAAACTAATTTAGAGCTTTCTGAAGTCAACTTGAACAGCTTCGTTTTCGCAAGCGTTGCTTCAAGATGAAAATCTTCTATTTAAATGGAGAAATTTTTTAAAGCAAAAAGATCAGATAAAACTTCAAACGTTTGAAGAAAATAAGAAAGATCAACCAATCAGATTGTTAATTGTTGGTTCAAGTGGATGTGGAAAAACAACTTTATTATTGAATTTCATCTACAATAGGTTGATTCCTTATTCCAATTTGTACGTCTTTAGTAAATCTTTAGAACAAGACGCCTATAAAAAATTACAAGAAAGATTTAAAAATATTGAGAAAAACTTAAACAAAAAAATATCACATTTTTATAATGCTTCTGAGGACATAGTTCCGTTAAGCGAATGTAAACCCAATTCGTTAATCGTTTTTGATGATTGTATTTTGGAAAATCAGGACGTTATTAAGGAATATTTCGTAATGTCTCGTCACAAAAACATATCTTGTATCTATCTTTCCCAATGCTTTTCAAAGGTTGATAAACAAGTTATAAGAAATAACCTGAATATGTTGTGTATTTTTAAGCAAGATGATCACTATTCGAGAAAGATTTATAACAATTATGTGGGATCTGATATGAGTTTTAACCACTTTATTGAGTTATGTGATAAAATTTGGAAGGAAGACTACGGATTTTTAACTATTAATCTAACTTTGAAGCCTAAAAATGGCAAATATTTGAATAAATTTTCCAATATAAACGTGTGATAATCTAGTTGTTTTCATGATTTTACGTTCACGTTTACGTTTCGTGTTCTCGTTTTTACGTTCCACGTTCACGTTCCACGTTTCACGTTCATGTTTCACGTTCATGTTTCACGTTTTTACGTTCCACGTTCACGTTCCACGTTCGTGTTTACGTTTCACGTTCATGTTTTACGTTCGTGTTCTCGTTTTCACGTTTCGTGTTCACGTTTCCACGTTCCACGTTCACGTTTTACGTTCCACGTTTACGTTTCAAAATTTTCCTAAATAAATGGCGAACGTAACTTCAGAAGAAGCAAAAAAACTTGATCAAATAGAAAAGAAATTAATCAAAGAATTTAAAGAACAGATTCGAATTGATGAAAAAGAACAAGAATTTATTCAAAAAATTAATCAACCTGTAACATCTGCAATAAAAAATGTTGAGGGCAAAATTGAAAATGTTTTAAGCAATAATCAAAATTTGATGAATTTGGTTCCAGTTGTACGACATTTTGCTGATATTTCGATACCAGAATCTGAGTTTGAATTGCCAAAATTACCATCTTCAACACCATTTAGACCTCGAATCATTGAAGACTCTACCATAGTTGAACCAATAAGTCCTGGAACAACGGATATAATAATTGGTGAAATTGGTAAAAAATTTCTTCCTAGAGCAAAGGATGATAAATTTGGTTTGTATTGGGACAGAAAAAAGAAAAGTTTTATGATTGGAAATTTGCCCGTGAATTTTGAGCATAATGATATCATTATTAATGAAAAAACATATGAAGGTACTCAGGGTTTATGGAGATTATTAACAGGCACTGATGTTCCAAAAGACGGTTTATATTCTGAAGAAGACTTGAAAAAGTATACTGAAATTTTATGGAAATCTGATTCAATTTACAAAAATAATGATCCATCAACTAAGAAACCAAAGTCAAGTAAAGGTAAAAAATATCTCAATTTGATTAAACCAATTTGGGAAAAAAGAATCGAAGGATCAGGTGTAAGAAAATACAGTGATAATAAGATTGAGTACAGATATATCGACGATTTGACAAAACTCGATGGAATTATAAATTATATTTATGCTCAAGAAAAGGCTGGAAACAACAATTTTTTGAACGAAAAGAAAGCGATTAAAGATTTTATTTCGAACAAACTTGATGAAATGATTGAAAAACCTGATGGAATTAAATATTTAAAACGAGTTTTGCCGGCAATAAGTTCATCTATGATTGAGGGTAGTGGACTTTTGAATGATTTTATCAACAATTTACCTTTTGAATTACACGTACCAACTTATCAGTATCTGGGGCCTGGCACAAAACTTGAAAAAAGATTGAAAAGAGGAGATCCTGGTATAAATAAATTAGATCAAGCTGCTATGGAACACGATATTTTTTTATGCAAAACATAGAGACACAAATTCCAGACATATCGCAGATAAAGTTTTGCAAGATAAGGCAATGGATAGATTTTTATCAAAAGATGCTAGTTTAGGTGAAAGATTTGTTGCGCTTCCAACAGCTGGAGCAATGTTTTTGAAGAGAAAACTAGGAATGGGAATCGAAGAGAACTTGAAATTTTAACTATATAAATGGAGGTGAACGTAAACTTCAGCAAAAATCAGAAAGAAAAAATAAAATCCGCTTTTAAGAAGAAAATACCCGTTAGTATTCAATTTAAAATAGATCAACTAAAAAATGGCGAAGATAAGATATTTTTAACAAATAGACAATACAATAAACTCGAAAAAACATAAGAAAAACAATAAAGGAACCAGAATAGAATTTTCTTTTAATCAGTTGAAAGAACTTAAAAATGGTGGACTTTTGAAAGATTTATTAGATTTTGGAGAAAATATTCCAGTTGTTAAAAATGTTGTTCCTTATGTTCGTAAAGCTGCTCCAATCGTTAAAAAAGATGTGATTCCTATTGTTCGAAACATTTTAAATTGGTTAGATAAAGAGTTGGAAGATGTTACAGGATCTGGATTAGATGAAAAAACTTTGAATTACGTGAAATCAAACATTGAAAAAAAAATTTAAACCTTTAACATTCGGGGAATTGGAAGAAATCTGCAAAAATATTAAACATTTTAGAGGAATCTTCATGAGAGATACATTACCTGAAAAAGTTAAGAAATTTGAATGTGGAATTGTTAATTTAGACTCGATTATGGGAAGTGGAACGCATTGGATTTGTTATTATAAAAATGATAAGAATGCATGTTATTTTAAATCGTATGGAAGAATTGAGGACAAACCACCTATAGAATTGATAAAATATTTGAAAAAAATCAAGCGTCTACTACAATGATTCTCAGATTCAAGACTATAAAGATCCCCCAATTTGTGGTCATTTATGTGTTTTTGTTTTTGAATGAACTGAGTACTGGTAAAGATTTTAAAGAAGTTGTTAACAAATTATTACTTAATAAATATGGATTCACAAAATATTTTTGACGTATTTGGAACACAAATTATTCAAAATGTAGATAATAGTTTCAATTTTGATAGTTTGAGAAATGAGTTTGATAACAAGTTAGAAAATTTATTACAAAACCTTCCAGATTCAGATATGTTTGCTGTCGAGATTGAAGATTTTAAAGCAGAATATGATAACAAACTTGCAAATTTCATGAGTTCAAATGAAGTTGCTGATAAAATAAAAACATTGGAAAAAAGAAGTTGATGATGGTGTAAAAAAATTATTTACCAATTTTAATGTCTCACATCGAAAAAGCTGATGAAAATTACTGAAAGCGATCAAAGTTGAAAAGAATTATGTTAGTTTTGGCTAATAAGAAAAGAATTGTCGGTGTTCGACCTGGTATTGACAAACATGATGTTGTTGTTAAAGAACAAATTTTAAAACCTCTAAAATTATCAGAAAACATCGATATTGTTGATTTACATGATCCGAATGTTTAAAAATGCCTTAGATTTTTAAAGGAAAAAGAATTAGCGGTGTTAGTAAAGGAATTAATCCATTTGATGTTGTTGTAATGATTCAATTAGAAGATCCTATTAAAATGTTTAATGAACTAAAACAAAATTATGAGAATCATAAACAGCATGTTAAAGATTTTACAACAGAAGTCTATGAAAAACTTGAAGCGAGAAGTAAAAGATCTATAGAAAACTGTGATGAAAAATTTACAAATTTTGAGGAAAATTTCAATCTATATAAAGGCGATCTTTATGGAAAAATAACAAACTTTTTGGAAGATTTCGCTAAATTTCAAGAGGGTTTTAATGAAACCGATAGAAAAAATGGTGAAGTTTTTAACAGAGTAGTTACTAATCAATCTTTACTTCATGATAAATTAATTAAACTAGAAGAAAACTTTGGCGAAATTAATGAAAAAGTTATAAAAAATAAGCAGTCTTTTGATAAGTTTAGTTTAGATGCCACAAAAACTTTTGAGAATATTGATCATAAACTCGTTGAATACAACGATTTATATCTCGATAAAGTAAATAAACTAGAAGAAAACTTTAATAAATTTAAAGAAGATGTTAATAAAACTTTTGAAAATATTGATAACAGATTTAATGGAGTAGGTGGTTACGATGACTAATTTTCCTTATATAAATGGCGCTCATATATTGTGTGAGATGTAAAGAGAAAAACTGCCACAAACGATATAAAATACTATGCAAACATTAACGGAGTTAAGAGAATTTCTTGAAAATGTGCTGAATGTAACTCAAAAAAGAGCCAATTTATAAAAACTTGATTTTGAAAATTTTTTCTTAATAAATAGAGATGGCGGGACATTACAGCGCTTTCGATCTTTTTATCATGCAACACGAAAGAGATTTGAAAAAAGAACATTGGGATGACATTTCTCAAAAATATGAATTATCCGAAGATATGATGAGATTATACGTAAACAAATTGAATTGGTATAACATTGCTAAATATCAAACTTTATCATCAGAGTTCATTCAAGAAAATATACATTATCAATTAAAAGATCATATGTCTGTTCTTTGCCTCTATCAACACTTGAGTATAAAGTTTTTGGATGAAAATAAAGATACAGTTGATTGGAACAATATTATAGATAGCGGTTACTATCCTGTGCAAATTTTATTGAAATATGTGACCGAGATCGCAAAATTTAAGGAAGAGAATCCTGAATATGACGAAGTAGATCATTAAAAATGACTCTAATCTTTTTAATTATTTTACTAAAATTTATATCTTTTCTTATAAAAACGTACATTAGATCGATGAAAAAATGATACACGATGTTTAAAATTTCTCTTATTAAATGGCGGACTACAGAAAATATGCTAGTGATATTGAAAGGGCGGAGTTTAAAAATTTCTATCCAATTAGTAAACAACATTTGAATGAACCGAATAAAAGAACTGAGTTTAATATTGATTTTGGAGATAACTTTTGCTCGTCTAACTTCCAGTTTTATATTTCTGGAACTTTAACAAAACAAGATGGTCAAGCATATCTTGGAACTGATAATGTTAGATTAATCGATAATTTTATACCGTTTTTATTTTCTAAGATTGAAGTAAGAAAACACAATAAATTGATAGAAGAAGTCGAAAACTGTGGCCAATTAAGCACAATTAAAGGAACTATTTCGTATTCAAAAAGTGATGTTATTTCTCAAACTTCTAATGGCTTTGAATCAGATTTTAAATTAGGTGTTTTTGAAGCAGCTGGAAATTTATCTCATTTTGGATTAGGATTTTTTGAAAATGTTACTATTCCGATCTATAAAGGAGGATTTTATCTAAGTTTTATAAGAGCAGAAGACGATGATGCGATTCTGAAGACTGCAACTGGAAATGTTATGCCTGTTGATGGAAAAATAACAATTACAGATTTTTTTATTAGAGTTCCAATGATTGATTATAAAACCACGAGTAAAATTAGGTTGATTGATGAAATTACAAAAAGTCAAAACATTATGTTTAATTTTCTAGATTGGCAGTGTATTGAACAAAAAGGTATTTCCGGAACAACTTATTCGTTCGATATTACAAACATTTATAGAAACATCTTCAATCCCAAGTTCGTTACCCGTGGGGGAATGGCATCCTCATCGGCATCAGCCACTGTCCCAGATGGGATCGTGGGTGATGTACCATCCTCGTCTTGTGCTGCAACTTCTAAGGGAGTGGCAGGGCAAGGGGAGGAAGCCACCTTCCCTTGTCACTATTCCAGTGACAAGGGTAGAAAACCTTTTCCCCCTCTTAGTTTGGCCCTGAAATTGAGAGTAGCTACCTATCCGTTCCTTTCCTGATGGTCCCACCCCTACTTTACCAACAACCCCAGACTAAGGTGTTATGCGACCCGTGCTGAGAGTCTCGTGGCACTGGGGGTATATTCAGTGTCTACAACGGAGCCTTCTGGGAACCAGGGGACACCCAGTCGTAATTACCCTTATCTTCCTAATCGGGTCACTGGGAAGATGGACCGCAAAAACCCGGTTCTCGTGGGATCAGAATGGAGAATGAACTAAACCAAAACAAAACCAAAACTGAAACTCAAGAGGTAAGCGAAACTCAACCAGAAGAGCTACCGATTGAACAACTAAGAGTGTCTGAGATGACCCCAATGGAGGAAGACAGACTTCTCTTGTCAGAAGGCGAAGTTCGGCCGGAAGAGCCAAAAAAGAAGCGGCTCTCGAGAGGCGAACTACGAAAGCGGAGGATAGAAGAGGCTATCGCTAGAGGTGAGCCGATAATCCCCCGGAAAGAAAGGCAGAAGAGGTGGGAAGAGAAAAACCGAGCTCTGATGAAACCAAACAACGAAGCCGGTTCCTCAAAAGGGAACTTGGTTGTTGTTGGGGCCTCAGAGCAAGGGAAAACTCATTCCGCACCAGCCCAAAAACAACAAACCCCAAGCTATTCAGGTGTGAAGAGGCAGCGATCGCAGCTGACACCTGAAGAACAAGCAAAGGGAGGGGAGAAAAGAAGGAAGGGGCATGATGGAGGTGTCACTAAGAAGACACCCGAAACATATGCCGAAAGGATCTCTGTGGAGAAGCTGGCTATTGTCCGGCTCGAACACCCAGAAGTGAAGCTATCGACGGAAGAAGCCAACAACCTGAAGAAAGTGCTGGGCAAACGCGTCTTTAAGGGCAAAAACGTTAGGATGTCCAGCTGTCATGTTGAAGGTGGAGCGATAGTGGTCGGCTGTGTTAACACAGAAACAAAGGTGTGGCTAGAGAAGCAGGTCCAGGAGCTGAGTCCTTTCGAAGGGGTTTTCAGCTGAAAATGGGCCCAGCTAAAAGTCTGGTAAGGATGTTTAAAGTATCCACTTTTATCCCTAAGGACATCGAGGTGGAAAGCAAGCAAGAGCTGTTCGAAGCCCTCAAAAACCAGAATGACCTTGACACGGATCAATGGACTGCTGTTGGAGGGAAATCTAGTACCAACGGCGAATTCCTGGTCCTTCATGTGGACGAAGACTCCCTGAAGAAGCTGAAGACTCTGGCGATGCGCCCATTTTTGGGCAGTGACAGGATCACCTTCAAGCTGCAGGGAGGTAATGATCAATAGTGGATGACAGCGGTGCTCCAGATAAACTTACACCACAGCAGAGCAGCTACGGCAACACTCTGCCAGAAGATCCTGGCTGACGACATAGGCGTGGTCCTGATCCAAGAACCATGGACCATTGGCAGCCGTGTGATGGGGATGAGCACCGTTAAAGGTAATTTGATATATGATTCTGGCAGTAACAACCCTAGAGCATGTATATATGTCAGTAACAAAATCAAATCACTAAAAATGGCACAAATGTGTTCTAGAGACACAGCCGTGACAGAGGTTCACTTGCAGACAGGTGATGGCAACATCAGAATCCTGTTTGCATCAGTTTACCTCCCATACGATTCTCCAGAACCACCGCCAACTGCGGAGATGAGGCGGTTTGTGGAGTTCGGAACCCTTACGCGGAGGCACCTGATTGTCGGTTGTGACGCGAATGCCCACCACACCGCTTGGGGGGAGCAGCAACATCAACAATCGGGGTGAGTGCCTCTTGAATTTCATAGTAGAATCTAACTTAGTTATTATGAATCAAGGCTGTAAACCTACTTTTGTACAAAGAAGAGGTACAGGGGTAAGAGAAGAGGTCTTAGATATAACTCTGACTAGCAACTTTATTGCAACTAAAGTTTTAAACTGGAGTGTGCTTGATGAAGCATCTGCTTCAGATCATAAGTATATCTCCTTTGACATGAGGTCGTATAAAATAAAGGAGACCTATAGAAACCCAAAGAAAACAGATTGGGTAGCTTTCAAAGCAGAGCTAAAAAACAATCTAGTAAGGGAAAATGGGTATCAGGGGCAAGGGGTTCGAGGACATGGCGAACTCTTTGAAAAACGCCATGATAGAATCGTACCACAAAGCCTGCCCCGTGATTGAGAAAAACTCAAGGAAAAAAGCATGTTGGTGGAACCAGGGGCTGGAAACCTTGAGGAAAAACCTTCGCAGAGCATATAATACATGCAAACGTGCAGGGAACTGGGATAGGTACTCTGCTGCTCTAACAGAGTACAATAAAGAGGTGAGAAGAGCTAAGAGAAACTCGTGGAGAGAATTCTGTCAGAGTATTGATAAGGCTCCTGGCTGCGCAAAACTCCAAAAAGTCCTAGCTCGAAGCCCCACAAATGCGGTGGGGTACTATACTTAGGGAAGATGGGACTCACACCAAGGATCCTGAGGAGACTCTTCAGTGTTTACTGAATACACACTTCCCAGGATCGTTTCAAACCAGTGAAACAGTTGTTAGTGAATGGCGGCGAGAACCTAGAGATAGCTCGTCTAAGGTGGACTGGAACTGTGCAAAGACTGTCATCAACTACTTAGGGATAAAACGGGCCTTGGAGTCTTTTAAGCCGTTCAAAATCACCAGGTACCGATGGCATTTTTCCCGCTTTACTGCAGGAGAGTGGGGACTTGGTGATACCCCTGCTCCTACGACTGTTTAGAACTAGTCTAGCGACAGGAGTCATACCCTCATCTTGGAGGACCTCTAGGGTTATATTTATCCCGAAGCCAGGCAAACCCTCCTATGAGGTTGCAAAGGCTTATAGACCAATAAGCCTAACATCCTTCTTTGTCAAGACCATGGAGAAGGTTCTGGATAGGCATTTAAGGGACACAGTCCTCATCAATCGTCCCTTACATCCAAATCAACATGCCTATCAGAAAGGTAAATCTTGTGAAACAGCCCTACACTGTCTGGTTGGCAAGATTGAGCAAGCTATTGAACAAAAGGAAATAGCTTTAGCAGTGTTCCTGGACATAGAAGGAGCTTTTTGATAATACGAGTACTCACTCTATAGTGTCTAAGCTTACATCCAGGGGTACGGAGGAAACTGTTGTTAGGTGGATAAGTAACATGCTTAAGAGCAGAAGAGCACAGGCATCTCTGTGCGGAATCACAAGAGAGGTCAAAACGCAGCGAGGATGTCCACAAGGAGGTGTATTATCACCAAGCCTGTGGAACATAGTTGTGGATGACTTACTCTGGACTCTGAATGAACAGGGTATGTATGCTCAAGGCTATGCAGATGATGTTGTTATACTCATAAGAGGTAAGCATATGGTAACGTGTCTGGAAATGATGCAGAGAGCACTGGCCATTGTGGAGCGATGGTGTGACGAAGAAGGACTTGTAGTAAATCCTTCGAAGACCGTCATGATACCATTTACAAGAAGAAGGAAACTGGAAATCACACAGCCAGTCCTATGTGGGGGCCAGATACAGTTAAGCAGGGAGTTCAAATATCTAGGTGTCAAACTGGATGATAAACTCACCTGGAATTGTCATATGGAATACATAATCAGACGATCTCAGACTACATTGATGATGGTGAGACGTGCAGTAGGATGCACATGGGGGCTTAGACCCGACATGTCACACTGGCTGTACACCAGAGTCATTAGGCCAATGATGGTGTATGGCTCAGTGGTATGGTGGCCAAAAGTCCAACAGGTGACTGCCGCAAAAAACCTGTCAAAGGTACAGCGGTTGGCATGCTTGGGGACAACGGGTGCCATGAGAGGAACACCAACCGCTGCTATGGAAGTAGTGCTAAACCTCCCACCCCTAGACATATTCGTCATAGGAGAGGCTAGGATGGCTGCCTACAGACTGAAGTGCAATGGGAACTGGCATTATCACCATGCTAGTAAGCACTCCAAGATCGTTGACATTCTCAAACTGGATATTCTAGAAATGATGTCTGACAGAATGGCAAAGGTTACGGACTGGGAAAAAACCATTTCAAGTCAACATTGTTGAGAGGAAGGAATGGTCAAAAGGTGAGCCTGACTACATGAAGAAGGCTCTAACCTGGTACACGGACGGGTCAAAGACTCTGAAGGGTACTGGGGCAGGGGTCTGGGGAGCCAGACCGAGGGTTAACTTAAGCTTTAGCCTAGGTAAACTGGCAACTGTCTTTCAGGCTGAAGTTACAGCCCTTGCAGAATGTGCAAGAGTTAATGTGGAAAGGGGCTACAAAGGCAGAAACATCTACATTAACTCGGACAGCAGGGCTGCTCTGCAGGCCTTGGCCAACCATGACTGTAATTCGAAGGCAGTCTGGGAATGCCATAAGGTCTTGAAATTGCTGGCGAAAACCAATAAAGTTATTCTAACTTGGGTGCCTGGACATAGAGGAATCACAGGAAAATGAAGGGGCAGACGGTTGCGCTAACTTGGGAGCCAACCGTCTTCTTACCGGTCCTGAACCAACGTGTGGGGTCTCATATAACTTAGCACGTAGATCAGTTACCAAGTGGATGGCTAACAAACACCTACAACATTGGAGAAACACTGAGGGGAATGTACAGGCAAAGCGGATGCTCAAGGGACCATCAAGGAACATTGCAGCAGATGCCCTTAGAATGAGTAGAACGGAGATCAGAAAGGTGACTGGTTTTATTACAGGTCATTGGATATTCCGAAGTCACCTGAACAGAATAGGTATTCCAGTTCAGGAAACACTGTGCAGGAAATGTGGCGAGGCTGACGAAACAGCCAAGCACGTCATATTTGAATGTCCGGCATTACAGAGCAAACGCTCAAGATCCCTAGGTGTTCTTATGCATACGGAAGAGGGGTTGGAAACAGGAAAGCATTGTTCAGAAGATCTCATAGTTTTGTAAAGGCCTGGGATTTGATACAGCTTAAACCTGGGAGAGGGTGCACAATAAGCCGGATGGCTGAGAGGCAACTACCAGGCCTAGGAAACCTGGCCCTCTGTTAAAAAAAAAAAAAAAAAAAAAAAAAAAAAAAGTTCGTTATCATAGGTTTTCAAACAGATAGACAGAATAATCAAGAAAAAAATCCTTCAAAGTTTGATAGTTTGGATGTAAAAAATATCAGAGTAAAATTGAAACGGTTCTTATTATCCAGATGAATTACAAAATTTAAACATTTCAGGAGGTCTTTTCAGAATCATGTATCAGATGTATCAAGATTTTAAGAAAGTTTACTGTAATAATAAGGAAAATGTATTACAATCCTAAAGAATTTTTAGCGAATAGACCTATTTATGTCATTGATACAACAAAGAGTTTGACAAATATTTCTGGTTCAAAGAACGATATAATTATCAATATGGATTTTCAAAAAGCTGTTTACAAACGCGATTTGTTATGTTGTTGTTGTCTCTGAGAAATTTTTAGCCTATGATGTGATTAAGAACGATATTAGAGAAATTCAGTAAAATTCACGTTATTTTCACTATTATTCATCGGATAATTTTAAAACTTTACAGAATTGTTAAAGACATTGATATAAGTATTCATTTTTAATTTCAAAAGAATATCTTAAAAAATGGGGATGATATTAACAAAAAACTATTCCAAGGTCATCTTAAGGGTTGGACCGGAAGTTATGATTTTAAAAAATACTTTAATATTTACTGATCCTATATACCAAATTTCAGCAAAAAAGCTCCAATAGTTCTCGAGATATAAGAGTTTTAAGATAAGGGATGATTGGGGTAGTTTTTGAAAATTTTGTTATTTTCATGAAATTTTAAGTTGAACTCGCTTGTTTTTGAAGTTTCAGATTTTTCTGATAATTTTTTTTATTTTTTTATGAATATTAAGAAATAGGGGATGATTTCACCCTTATGGATAAGTTAAGTCGAAAGAGTTAAGTATTTACTATATGTGTACCAAATTTCATTAAAATCGGTTGAGTGGTTTTTGAAATATAAAATTATTAATAAATTTGTAAACTAGCACTCCTAATTGAACAACTTATATAGCAGAGATATAGCTTATAACTTTCGAGACTCTCCTTAGCTCAGTTGGTAAGACGCTTGCCTTCAAAGCCTGAGGTTCTGGGTTCAAATCCCAGAGCTTCAGGCGCGCTTTTTATTGAGGAAGACATGGTTGTCGTTCAGTGGTTGGGGACAAGTCTTTACACGAGTGGCCATAGTGTAATGACTATAGAAACAAGCCGAGTAATGACAACTGTGGTTGGCGCGCCATTTGCTTCCTCACCTTTCCACTTCATTCCTTAATTCCTTCTCTTCCTTAATTCGTACATTCCTTCTCTTCCTTAATTCGTTCATTACATTCATCATTCACATCATTCATTAATACAACATTACACTTACAAAACACCCGACACAAATTCCCTAATTGTATCTCTCCATCAACTTATACACAGTAGTTACCAAAGAAAAAAATGAGACTTGGGAACAAAAAAAATTCCAGAGTCTAAGACCCGAATTACAGCTCCTAGCCATTAACTTGGTTGGACAGTAGCAGTGCAGGGCCAAGTCTCTAAACAATAGACACCGTAGAAGTTGAATGTGATGTGATTCCCCATAGCGCAAACACGCACACTAACAACACTACACCAAAGACACAATCATTCATTTTGTCTTTTACAATAATTGATGATGTTCATATTATTCTCTTTCATTCCTTCTAATACTTCAAAAATATACTCTTTCGCTGATGAAAAATCTCGATTTCTTCCGGAATAATCTTTGTAGTCATAGACAAAAATATCCTAAATAGTTGTACAATAGAATGAAATTATTTCTATTTATCTCTGTTGTAGAAATGTAAACACAAACATTTGCGCTGAAAAATTTATATCTCAGCAGACTTAGTTCCATAATCTCCATTTATAAAAAAATCTTTTTGTTTAAATGGAAGAGTATAATGCCAACTGTTACAAGTGTTCTAATAGAGGAGAAATTATCGATAAAAGATATTTAGTTTGTAGAGGTTGTAATTTAATTTTGTACGAAAGACCTAAACCTAAGAAATTTCGAAATAAACTAACACATTTGAATAATCTGCTTATGAAATTACAATACGGAGACAAGAAGCAAACAAAATTTGTTACAGAATTTAGAAAACAGAATAAAAATTTTTACTTATCTCTTGGAACCATTGACAAAATTATTTTCCTTTTCAAAGAATACATTAGGTTTGTAGGTATCGATACACACGTTTATTATGAAAAGATATTACCTGTATTTTTTTATTATCTAGATGTAGAATTTGTTTATGATTTTGAACCAGAAATCCTCGATGATTTTATTATAGTACATTTGGAGAAATTAAACGAAGAACCTCGTGAAAAGAATGCGGTTTTACTCACATTCTCCCCGACTTCTCGAGTGATTGTTAGCAAATTTCATTTTTTTCCGTCTTTAAATTTTTTCTATTTAAATGGAGTTCTTGAAAGAGTTAAATGATATTGGAGAATGTAAGTTTAAAGAGTATAAGAAGTTAAATGAATTGGAAGAAAGGAAGAAACATAGAATCTTGAATTTGGAGAAAATGAAAGATAAATTCGGGTTTACAATAATTGCCGAGTTGGAAGATTGTAAAGTACACTTACCGAACAGATTTTTGACTGTTTTGGATGAGAAAAAGATTAAAGAATTAAACAAAAATGAAAAATTACACTTGATTGTTACTGGAAAGAAGACTATAAAAGATAAAGACTGTGTTACAATTAACTTTGTAGAATAAAGATTTTTTATTAAGATTTTTTGATTTTTTCATTAAAACAGCTTATAAATGTAGAAGCAAACATTGAACAGTAAAACAGCTAAAGATTCGGTTATTTAACATTCGTGCTTTCCTGTTAGATTTTATTAGATTTGTTTATGGTTCAATGGACAGTATTTTACATTGATTTTCTGTCTGTCCCAAAAGTGGTCTAGAACCGGCATATTCATATCTACTTATATATATATATATATATATATATATATATATCGAATATACTAAATAAGTATTCCCTATAGGTCTGAACTACAATAAGTGGCCACCATCATGAGTGATGTGAAATGTAGAGGATGTTTTAAATGAAAACTTACTCAATCTGAAGGTAAAAAAGTTTGCAACAAACTATTTTATAACAGGTATATTTTTTTAATTTACAACTTAATTTATCGTAATGCCATTGAATGTACAATATTTTTTGTTAATCCTTCAGGAGTATACATAAAAAAATTAGATGGTTTTCCGATAGGGCTGAAGTATTATAAGTGGCCTCCATCACAATCGAATTATTGATATTTCTGAATAGCCTATCCAAACTCCTATCCGAATTGGATTATAGTTATTTAAAGGTTGAAATATAATAAGCAGCCACCATCTCAATCGAATTATTGATACTCCTGATTAGCCTATCTAAACTACTGAATTTCATTATAGATATTTAAAATTACGGTATAGTATCAGAACTGGCCAGTAGAATTTAATTTAAAACCAATTCCTACATAATTAACAATAGTTATTGACACATGTGATTTGTATGCTACTTAATTTGAACTTATCTGACCAATTTTGACTGCAGATTAAAAATGTAAATTACAACAAATTATTTGAAATCCATTAGTTTTAAAACTTGATTATCTAAAATGTTAACAATAGTTATTCACACATAGAAACACAACCTTTTGATTTTGTATGCTACTTAGGTTATTTGAGGTAATGCGACCAATAATCTCTATTAATGTACTATTACAATTTTAGCACTCTCACAATAATTACACAATGTTTTATTTTTTATTTTCTTCTTTTTGCCTGTTGGCTGGCCTTTATAAACTTATAACGCGGCCACGTAGTACACTTTTTATAACTTCATTCTATTATATTTTAATGTTATTTGCCGTATTTACTTTTGAAACATGAACCTTACAAAACAACACACACACATTGATAGCAGCTCAAACTGTCGGGAAAACCAAGAATTAAAATAGAAAAACATTTGAAACTGCGATTGTAGCGCATTCTTCCAAGATCAAACACTTAATAATTTACTAAGAATTTCACTTAAAAGCTAAAACTTCCAATTTTATATCTGGATAATCTCTATCCTCCAAAGTGAGTACAGAATATATTGAAATAAGAAGTGGTGTTATTTTTATATGTTTATGCTTACTCTATGCTTTTCAAGACTATAATTGATTAAACGTATGGCTGTGTTGTAATATTATAATGTTTACATAGAACAATTGGTGAAAAATTTAACTTTGCAATCTGCATTAGGCTACTGATCAAGCACTTTTTTATAATAACGTAATCTAAATGTAAACAAATATTTCTGCCTCTTTGGTGAACTTCAGCTGAAAATATTCACAGCTGTTAAGTATCAGTTCACTTTGTATTACGTGTCGTAGCACAGTCTGTCGGATCCAATATAAAACACTCCAACATCAACAACAATTTATAATTAAAAATTTAATTAAATTTGACCGAATAAATAACTATAATGAAATTCAGTAGTTTGGATAGGCTATTCAGAAATATCAATAATTCGATTGTGATGGTGGCTGCTTATTATACTTCAGCCTTTAAATGACTATAATCCTATTCGGATAGGAGTTTTTGGATAGGCTATTCAGAAATATCAATAATTCGATTGTGATGGAGGCCACTTATAATACTTCAGCCCTATCGGAAAACCATCTAATTTGTTTATGTACACTCCTGAAGGATTAACAAAAAATATTGTACATTCAATAGCATTACGATAAATTAAGTTGTAAATTTAAAAAATATACTTGTTATAAAAATTAGTAATTTAAAATTACAGTATAATGTCTGAACTGGCCAACAGAATTTAATTTAAAACCAATTCCTACACTATTAACAATAAGTAGTTATTCACACATGTGATTTGTATGCTACTTAATTTGAACTTATGTGACCAATTCTGACTGCAGATTAAAAAATGTAAATTACAACAAAATTATTTTAAATCCAATTAGTTTAAAAACTTGATTAATCTAAACTGTTAACAATATTCACAAATAGAAACACAACCTTTTGATTTTGTATGCTTCTTAGGTTATTTGAGGTATGCGACCAATATACTTATTCACTTCAATAAATGTGCAAAATGAGTTCAATAACTTTAATAAATAACTATAGTTAAACATCTTCAATCTCTATTAATGTATTATAACAGTTACCACTCACACAATAATTACAGAATGTTAGAAAACAACACACAAATTTGATAGCAGCACAAAATGTCGGGAAAACCTGGAATTAAAATAGAAAAACATTATGGCTGTGTTGTAATATTATAATGTTTACGTAGAACAATTGGTGAAACTTCATCTTTGCAATCTGAATTACACTACTGATCAAGCACTTTACAAATTTAAAATATGAACTTTCTAAATTTTAATTGTGAACAAATGTTTCTGCCTCTTTTTCTTTGATGAACTTCAGCTGAAAATATTCACAGCTGTTAAGTATCAGTTCACTTTGTATTACGTGTCGTTCGTGGCGCAGTCTGGCGGATCCAATGTAAAACACTCCACCATCAACAACAATTTATTATTAAAAAATTAATTAAATAAACTATTAAAATTGGACCGAAATATGAATCTAAACCATTCTCGGATCTAACTGAAGACACACAAAAAGTTTCATTAAAATCGGTCCACCCGTTTAGGAGGAGTTCATTAACATACACACGCACACAAGAAATATATATATATATATAAAGATATATATATATATATATATATATATATATATATATATATATATATATATGTATTTTATTTTCTTCAACATCGCAATAGGGCAAAAATATAAATGTGACGCTGTAAGTACAGTGGATCGGACATGAACTTGAACGAAAATAAATGCTTTTCGAACAAATTAATCTTTTCAGTCCGTATTTACATATATTTTCTTATTGGGACAACAAGGCAACCAATACTTATGGAAAATATTCATCTGGTTGATTTTCTTCTGATATTGTGGACTGCACGATACATGCTTCACAGGATTCCCTGAAAAATTATTGAAACTTAATTACTGTCATTGTCCATTTTCCAACGATAACTAAGGTTGTTTATACGGTGCGTGTTGTTTTTGAAGAGGAGTGCATACCCATCGATGTGACATTTGACAAAAAGTGGAACTTCCAACAATGTTTAGGAGCGCTAGATGGGAAACATGCAGATTAATGCCCATCATAATACTTTACCTGGGAGAACTAAACCAGTCTCATGCACGTTTATAGTTGATGAATTTCTAAAGAAACCCATAACCTAGATATCTCCCTCCAAACTCCTGTCAAAGAATATTAAATTAAACATTTTACAGTGCTTGAAATATCATAGAAAATTGCCTATCATATTCTTAGCGCTCTTTTTAAGTGAATAAAGAAATAACATGATGATCTTTCCAGAAATATATGTTTAAACATTTACAATGGCAGCCGTACAACATTTTCGCAACTACCTCAGAAACAGGAATTCACATTTTACTTACCTCTAGGAATCTTTTTCTGAAGACAGCAATGGAAATGTTGTTGAAGATGAATGACGGTTGGCAGTACATAATCTACTTACTACTTTATATCCGGTAACTGGTAGACCCATTGTCTGCCTACTTACAAGGTGTTGAAGGTGTGTGGTACCTAGGCAATTCATCAGATAGACCAGAAACCATACAAGACCTTGTTTGGTACAATGAGCAATGTATAATGCACATATGTGATAGTCTAGCCCAGTTCATTGTGTCTATTGTAATGAAATAATTTAAACATTGGTGAGTTTTACAGTATCGCGTATTTTATAGTATCCATTCATCATATATAGACTGTAACAATTATTATGTTTGTACGTACACCTATTTTCGAATAAATTTTCAAAAAATTAATTATATATATTAATTTGAAACATAAATTTATATGATAGTAGTTAATTTATATCTTAAGTAATTTGTTAAGAAGTACCTATTAACAAAGTTAACAGCAACAAACAACAAGTTAGGAGTTTTTTAAAGAATTTTTGGTTAAGAATCAATATAAAATGAGTAACCTCTTCTAATTAAATAATTATTTAGATTACATTAGGTTCACTTAAGATTAATTTAATCGGGTGTTGTTCCATCTGTACTTAAACTGTACAAACTGATTAAATCATATGTATACCTTTAAGAGGTGTAAATATATCTTCAGTCTCTGCTCCAGATTTGCGACTGCTCAAGAACTTAGCCAGTTCTCTTTAGTACTGAAAATGTATACGTAATGAAAGTCAGTACCACAAATTGCAAAAATTAAAAATAAAGTACAACATGTATTGCTAATAACTAAATAAGGAAAGCTTCACTGTCAATTCAAAAAATTCAATGTTTTAAACCAAATTTTTCCTAACCAAAATGTATGGGGAAACGTTCATACAAGAAGGTGTGAGTTTTTGAGGTGAGCAAATCTTTACGGATTTTTTAATTGCACGAGTACCGCACACACAAGTTCCCTTACATGTGTACCAATGTAAACGTACCTGTGTGTTTAACAAATGTAAAGTACAATGCTCCTACACGTTTATTGGCAATGTCTTCATTGATTAGGAGAATCACCAATAGAGTTATCTGAGGCAGTTATATGAGCTTCTTTTCGATGTAAAAGATCTTTTTCTTTTTTTCACGAGCTGAAGGATCTATGTGGGTCTAATAGGTCGGTTCATCCGACCTGCCTGCATGGAAGATAAAGCGAGTTAAAAAAATGTGAAATTATAACTCTTATAAACTTCTATCAACTTTATAGTTATTTTATCTGCATGTTTTAATGAAAAATGTGTAACTTAAATAATATTGTACTATAAACTAAATAAAAAATATTTCACACTGTTAAAACATGATTGCATAGAAAGTTTGTCTAGAAAAACAATGCTGTGGAGAAGTGTTACAAGTCAAAAAATATTGCTGGAAGTTTAATATCTGTGAAGAGTTTAAATGTGCTTAAATTACTCCGGCAGCCGATCGATTTAATTAAGCAGACAAGTAAAGTAATGGAAACATTAGTGATTTCAAGTCAGCTGCGACAGATTTGTGCTAAAATTTTGTTTGAGGTATTTTAGTGGTTGTACGGTTTTTAAACTTGGAAACTCATTTGTGATTACCGCCATGACAAATCCAATAGAATAAACCACAAACGGAAATTAGAAAAGTTTTTAATTTTTCCAAAAGGATTCATGTTATAGTGGCTTTCATACGTTTCATTTATTAAACTGTTACATGTTATATCCTTTTACATATTATAATTCAAACAAGTGAGATTGAAATGAATATATTTTAAATAAACAAACTTCTCACTCTGTTTTATATGTGTGATAAACAAATTAATATTCAATAGCTTTCAGTAGTATCTGTGCTTTGAATGACTATTATTTAATTTAAAATTTAATTAATAGCAGCTGATAGTACAAGTATATACGTAAATTCTGAGTGTGAGAGACAGAAGAATACATATTATATGATTACAGGTGTAATTGCTTGTTAGTGTTATTAAACATTTAAGGATTAAATATCGACAAGAAAATAATAATAAACTAAGAAATAGAATACTTTCATACTTGAACCCTAGGAGAGGCATAGCTATCCTCTACATACATACGATTTAGAGAATACATATTATTTGGTTATAGGCCTATGAACTCCTTAGCTTGTTGGGCAAACTTAAGGATTAAATATCGACAGAAAAATAATAAACTAAGAAATAGAATACTTTCATACTTGAACCCTAGGAGAGGCATAGCTATCCTCTACATACATACGATTTAGAGAATACATATTAGTTGGTTATAGGCCTATGAACTCCTTAGCTTGTTGGCAAACTTAAGGATTAAATACCGAATAGATAAGAATACAATAATATGAAATTAAACCCAGACTAAACAGTGTGATGCAAGGACTGCACTCCGCATGAGGCACTAGTATTCACGTTAAATCAAATACTGACCAACGGGCATGCTGTTTAGCATTGTGTTTAATCTTCTCGGAAGGATATAAACAGTTTCTGAGTTACCAATTAATGCCCGAAACTAATACTTAAATAGGGAAAACAACCACATACTTTGGACTTAATTGACTTTAGCACCCTCGCATGCCTACAGGAACCTTTATCTGAACACTGATATAAAACCTAACTTACTGAAAAAAGAAATGAAACAAGATTTTATTGTTAAATTTATAAAGTTGTATGAAACTTAATTTTACATAGGCATTTTTTAATTAACTTTTGGTTGCATATAACAAGCATAGTAGGAAACTAGTACATTTAGTTTTAATAGTATACTTTGTACACAATTTGACAAATGTAAATAGTGTTGCACTTCAAGGAAAAAAAATATAAACTAATCTATTCTGCTGTGAGAACTGATGTCTAACACCAGGCTATTTTGTTAATATGAACCTAATTAGGAAACGATTGTAATCAATCAAACAGATCGCGCTACAAAAGCATACTGCGAGGAAGTGCAAGCGCAGCTTCCAGAGTAATTGGAAGTTAATTATACAACACGCTTGATACACTAACAAGTGCTTAGTAATTAGAGGTAATTTAGTGGAAAGAGTCTGGAATGCTAGACTCTCGGACAAGTTTATAATTAAATTTAGCTGGAAATGTTTTACATCGCTCTATTTATCCTTGTCTCAAACCTATATTGGATTCCAATTTTGTAAATAAATTTAGAGAGATTTTGTTTTTTTTGCACTAGAAAGAGTGTTTGATTTGATGATAGTACATTATACAATAGTTTAAAGTTTAGTGACATAAATACTTTACGTTTCGTTTTCTTTACTTTAGTTGTTTCTGATCACAATGGTAATAATGTGACTCGAAAAAAAAAATGTTATTTCAACCCTTTAATATTTTGTTCAAATTTATACAATTGAATTCAGTTTATTTACAAAATTTATTCTGCCATTTACTCGTTGCTATCATGCGTACCAATAAGACCATTGTAAAAATGTTCATTCACGCTTAGACAAACGATATGAAACATTCATGTATCTTCGTCGAACTCGATGCTGCCAATTTAAAAATTAAGTTTCATATAAAATTATAATTCTCTATGTCAGTTTCATTTCCGAGATATCAAGCGCACAGACATAAAAGTAACCAGATTCACAAAATGAAATGTTTCCAGCCCCTAGAGTGATAGACTATGCGAACCCTCTGCTAATAATAGCCATTTTTAGTTATACCTTGCCCTTTCAAAACAAAGAAAAAAAGACGCTTATATCTATATAATTTTTTAAAATAAATACATGAAATGTTGAAAAATAGTATGCAAACAAGGTAGACCAATACCGGTATTTTATATACTTCTCATATTGGATTTACGCATATTGAAAGCACCGATTTTATTCTTCAATCCAACCTTCTCGATTAATGCAACAAACTTTAAGAAATGAAAGAATGATAGAGAAGACATAACATTCCAGGTTTACAGGTATTTGGGATAAAGGAGGGCTAAAGTGTAAATAGCAGGATTTAGCCCTACACAGACGCTCGCAACCAGACACGCTTTGTCTGTACGAACTTTTTAAAGTTTTATCTAAATCTCAATCGCATATTCATTCATTTGCGCTCTGCGTTGGCCAACAAGAAGCTTTTACTTGAAGAACCATAAATAATTAACTCGTACGTATTTGATTACCCGGCTGTAATTAGCTGTGATGGTATTTACTTAAAACTATTGTTTTGTGCTAATAACTGTTGAACAGGAATGGTCCTTTTTTGAGGCATGCATTCAGACAATAGTTCTTTCTGTAATAGAGTTGGATATGTTGGAAAATTACTTCCAATGAATAATGACTTTGAATCCAAGCCAACATTAATATAATGAGGCAAGATCTTGGAGCTTTAACGTGGTACCGTTACTTAACTATAATAATTGTTAAGCCCTCATATGAAAATATAAATATTTATGAGTCTAATATCATATATGTCAAAGTCTAAGTAAAAAATCTTTTATTCAACAAATTTACAAAACTTACAATGTTTTCTACACCCAACGGTGAGATTCTAATTTGAAATATCAACCGTTAATGCAGATGAATTACTATAACTAATATTTTGAAATAATATAATTATTT
This sequence comes from Homalodisca vitripennis, assembly GCF_021130785.1. Classification (NCBI taxonomy): domain Eukaryota; kingdom Metazoa; phylum Arthropoda; class Insecta; order Hemiptera; family Cicadellidae; genus Homalodisca; species Homalodisca vitripennis. The sequence continues at coordinate 672 of NW_025780105.1, read as the reverse complement.
TAATTTAACACTGAAACCGTTACTGACTACGATTATATATGTTTAAGGGTTCCGTTGTAAAATGCATTCATAAGAGTTTGATAGGTTTGATTATTACAAAATTGATTATATTAACGTAGGCTATCTAACACGAATAGAACAATAATTATATAGCTCAAAAATGGTGTTCAAGCTGTGTAATATCTATCCTTCATTTGTAATTCAACGCTTGATAGTTACAGTTGCATTTGCCGATGAGGGTTGTAATTAAGCAGTGGAGTAAAGTATGTAAACACAATTCTATAATTATGAGAAACATGGAACATTTTCCTGTAGAAATACGAGTACAACCTACCTTGTTTTGAGTGACGCTTTTTCGTGATTTTCTTGTACAACGTTTTGAAAATAGAATATATATATATATAAATGAATGTATGGATGTATATATGTCCTTTATAGAATCGTAAACTATTTGACCGATTCATTATGAAAATTTGTATGTATATGTATTTTTTCGACAGAGAAGGTTTATATGCTCTATGCCTATTGATGTATCTCGCCACCAGGCGGCACTGCAAAAGTTAAAAGTTTATAAAGCGCCTGTACACTATAAACTGCGATTACCAGACAGTTAAGTATAATTAAATAAGCGGAAAAGCTATTTGAAGGCGCTAAGCTTTGATTGTAAATTTT